>NC_064630.1:523525303-523800303 GCF_023864275.1 Schistocerca cancellata | reverse complement strand
GTACCGCCGAATTGCTCAACACGTGGGGCGTGAGGTCTCCACAGTACATCGATGTTGTCGCCAGTGGTCGGCGGAAGGTGCACGTGCCCGTCGACCTGGGACCGGACCGCAGCGACGCACGGATGCACGCCAAGACCGTAGGATCCTACGCAGTGCCGTAGGGGACCGCACCGCCACTTCCCAGCAAATTAGGGACACTGTTGCTCCTGGGGTATCGGCGAGGACCATTCGCAACCGTCTCCATGAAGCTGGGCTTCGGTCCCGCACACCGTTAGGCCGTCTTCCGCTCACGCTCCAACATCGTGCAGCCCGCCTCCAGTGGTGTCGCGACTGGCGTGAATGGAGAGACGAATGGAGACGTGTCGTCTTCAGCGATGAGAGTCGCTTCTGCCTTGGTGCCAATGATGGTCGTATGCGTGTTTGGCGCCGTGCAGGTGAGCGCCACAATCAGGACTGCATACGACCGAGGCACACAGGGTCAACACCCGGCATCATGGTGTGGGGAGCGATCTCCTACACTGGCCGTACACCACTGGTGATCGTCGATGGGACACTGAACAGTGCACGGTACATCCAAACCGTCATCGAACTCATCGTTCTACCATTCCTAGACCGGCAAGGGAACTTGCTGTTCCAACAGGACAATGCACGTCCGCATGTATCCCATGCCACCCAACGTGCTCTAGAAGGTGTAAGTTAACTACCCTGGCCAGCAAGATCTCCGGATCTGTCCCCCATTGAGCATGTTTGGGACTGGATGAAGCGTCGTCTCACGCGGTCTGCACGTCCAGCACGAACGCTGGTCCAACTGAGGCGCCAGGTGGAAATGGCATGGCAAGCCGTTCCACAGGACTACATCCAGCATCTCTACGATCGTCTCCATGGGAGAATAGCAGCCTGCATTGCTGCGAAAGGTGGATATACACTGTACTAGTGCCGACATTGTGCATGCTCTGTTGCCTGTGTCTATGTGCCTGTGGTTCTGTCAGTGTGATCATGTGATGTATCTGACCCCAGGAATGTGTCAATAAAGTTTCCCCTTCCTGGGACAATGAATTCACGGTGTTCTTATTTCAATTTCCAGGAGTGTATTTCAGAATGTAGTAGCTGGTGTTTTTTCGTATCCTGATTCAAACAATAAGCTAGACCGAAATAGAAAATTGGAGCTGTCGATAGAACATATATATCATTTAAAAATTGTGTGTCGTACAGTAAATATTTAATGAATTATTTACAGTTATTACGATGTGAGAAAATGGAAACCAATGAACAGAATCGTCAAATTCTCAACTCGACGCCACAGCAATGCTCCCTGAAAAGCGCGGCGTAATTCTTACCTCCTCTGTTACTGAAGTAGTAACTTTTTGGTTCTTTATCTTCTATATTATATACAATTTGTCTGTACGTGTCTATTTTGGAGTGGATGTGTGTAGCTAAGCTCCCGTGCCACGTATAGTATTTTTGTCCCAGGTTCTCCTACTAATAATTGATCAATTTGATACGCTAATTTCTCAAATGTTGTTAGGTTTGTTTATAATCTGTCTGAGTCCTAGAAATTTCTGTGTCCGGCACGAGTAAACACTCTGAGCAGAGAGACCGTTTAGCGTGACTCCATTCATTAATGCGTTCCTAGTTAAGAAACCACATGTGGCGAAGTAAACTGAACTCTAACGAGAAATATTCCCCCATCGTTCTTGTTATTATGTTTGTAGTAATTAATCCCTCACCACTAGAAACCTGTCAGGTTCAGACGGGCATCCTATCGATCACTGAACTTACCAAAAATGTATGCTGCAGACAGAAGATTGGCTTAGATCCAACACTGATTACGGAACAATATTTCTCATGTTTTGCGAAATTTTGACTGTTTGCGGCGTTCTCTTCGTTGCTGCAATTCTGAACAGTCTCATGCCACCATAGATTAACAAGTCCGAAAACTGCGAAGAAAGGTCCACCAAGGTGGCCGCGCGCATTAGCACGCTGCTTCCGGAATTCGGCGAGGCGTGCAGACCCCGGATCAAATCCGTCCGACGGACGGGCCCATGTGTCGGATAGCCTGGACGTCGTTTTTAGGCGTTTCCCCACATCCGAGTAGGTCAATACCGGGCTGATATGCCCATGTACCGCCTCAGTTACACGATTCAAAAGCTCTTAGGAAATGTTCCCACACTTTCACGTGGGATAACACTAGTAGTAGACAGATAGGGTGCAAAAATTCTGTTCCGTGGGGAGGGGTGTCGACAGGAAGGGTATTCGGCTAACCTACAACATTAACATTGCGAAATCCAATAATTAACATGCCGACCCCGAGAAGATACTGGATGAAGACAAAGAGAAAGAAGAAAAAGGGGAATACTATGAATAGAGGCTGAATAAAATTCTCCGAATATCGATCTCGAACACGACACCCACCTACAGACACAGGGGAAAAGTTGGAAGATAGTGCGCGAAACCTTAAGACTATTTTAGCGCCGTCCCGATTTGCCGTCGCTGATTTGGAACTAACAGGAGAAACTGTTACAGTGCTTTTTTCAGTACGTGTCATACTGTGATGTCCCCGAAGGAAACGGAGAATGCAAAAATGCACAGTTGCCTGAGAGTTACTGCAAGCCAAGTATTGACTAGGGAGGATCACGTATTGAAACGCCAGGCGCACTGCACCAGAAGAGATTCACGACGCAAGATAGGAGTACAGCGAGAAGAGAAAGCAGCAGAGGCTGTGTAGAAGTCACTGCCTTGAACTGTGTCCCCTTCCGTGAATCCTTTGCCTTGAGGCAGCAACGTCCTACTCAGAAAACACGGGAACTGATGGTGTTGTGAAATCTGAACAGTGGCATTTGGGATAGATGAAAGGGACAAAGAATAAAGTCAAGATAAACAAATTTGGTTAAGTGAATGTGGCTGCTAAATAAGAGTAAAAACCAATCTCACATTCTTCAATGGGCTCTTGTTCATGTTAAGGTCGTGGTATAGATCGTGGTGTAGATGATCGTGGTATAGATAAAGCTATTAATGATAAGTGTAGCCCGTATATTTATCGTTTTTATGCTGATGGTAAGCATTTTCACGGTGTAGTATCGTGTTTTGTGTTGTTATGACCCGCAGCTAAGGAATAGCGCCCCAAGGTTCCGCAAGTTTCTTCATGACATGTTGGACTGTAACATATCGTTTCTTGTGTGGGACTGTAACATATTTCCTGGCAGCTCCTAAGTGATAACCCTGTTCGCTATAGTCGCCTCGGCAAGTTCCCGCCTGCAGGGAAAAGAGGGTTTTTGGCCTATATGGAGATGAAGGGCTGACCTCTCCCTGATCATCCAAAAGGGTGGCGGTCGGAGTCAACCAGGCTGATTTTAAGGGCGAATATTTTCTGCCTGACGGCCAGAATTTTCCAACAGCTCTGTCAAAGAAATTTCTACATACTGCCGGGAAGTAGTACTTTGCTGTAAGAGGGAGCAGGAAATATTTAACGAGAATGCCTGCATTCTGCTCCTGATTCGGATGGGTTGAAACGCCTAAACGTCAAATAATTCTATGGAGTGCTCTGGAGCTTGCTAAATTCAGATGTCACCCTTCAGTCCTCGTGCGTGTAGATGGTGTCTGGTTCCTTCTGAGGCGGAGGGAGTGTTGTCAATTGTTTTTCTGAAGTCACTTGTCGGTGATCCCGAGTGAACAGCCAAGGTATTTTACTAGAGCAAAAAGTGTACAAGAATCGAAAGTGAGCCCGCGAGGAATCTTGCTGAGGCACTTGCCGCTTTTTCTACACAAGTGTTGCCTTTAAGCTAGTGTACACTTGGTCGGAAAGTGCAGTCCTGACATCAGAATGACGGAGCCAGTAACTAGCTGGATGGTTGTGAGGGAGATGGACTTGACTTTGTTTCAGTGGACATTTGAGAGCGATGTTTTAGCATGACTCTTTCCTTACTGACTCTATACGGAATTCCTGTTTTGTTGCTGCGGTGATTATCTGTGGGAGTTGATAGTAGCCAGTTGGAGGTTCTGTACAGAACTGTTTATAAATAATGAAATGTATTTGCAATTAGCGAAACCAGTACCACCATGGCTATACAATTTACTTGAAACAAATGAAAATTTATGCCGGACTGGGATTCGAACCCGGATTTCCCGCGTTGCGTGAGCGTTCGCCTTAACTGCTTCGACTATCTGAGCACGCTTGACGGACAGATCCTAACTTCCACCTGTCTGTGAAGTGTGGTCCGATAGCCGAAGCGATTAAGGCGACAACTCACATAAAGCGGGATATTCGGGTTCGAGTCCCGATCCGGCACAAGTTTTCGTTTGTTTCCAGTAAGTTGTATAGCCTTGTGGTGTCGTATTCACTATTTGCGAATACGTTTCATGATTTAATACTGCTATAAATCGTCAGCAGTGTCTGTTGTTTCGGACATGCATGCATATCCAAGGGAGCTTTGCAACGAATTTTGCAGACTGTCAATTACTGACACAGCACTAATGAGCTGTTAGCAGTGAACATACTCCAGGCTAGCAGTCGGGTCTCGGAAACTTTCCTGCAAGTGCTTAGGTAGCTATATGATTTTTGATTAATGACAGAGTTGTGCAAAGTGTAATCCTGCCTCGCGAATCGAAATGGGACTGGTGACCCTTACTTAGGTTCATCTCATAGCGCATCAGGGCAGACCTTGGTTCAGGTCTGCCAATAAAGGTTTCCACTTCACCCCCCCCCCTAACGCTGTGTCTTGCGAATTCACATCACACCGAAGCAACGCTAATAAATGGGATATTGACTATATGGAGTGCCAGTGGATGTAGACACAGATTTTGCACGAAGCTACCAACGCTTCTGACATGTGGGGTCGTTTCCTGAGTGTTTCGGACACTTCTAGAACGACCTGCTCTATGCGTCTTTATTCACGACGCTTGCACGAGAAGTTATCGTTATAGTTCAAAGTATGCAGAGATAAAACCTGTTCTGAAAATTATGCGTTTGTTCAATAGTATCTGCCTCGTAATTTAATTCAAATTTTTATGTAAAAAACAAGTAGCACGTACAACTGAATTAGAAAATACGGTTTGTGTGAAATACGTATCATTAAGCGTTTTTCTCCCTTTGAGGATGCGTGCAAGAGATGAAATCAAGTGAAGTGAAAGCAAATATGAGGAAGTGCTTAAAAGTAATCCCTCCGAATTTTTATGTGAAAACTCTTAAAGCTTTTTGAAGAAAACAAACTTTATTAACATTCTACGTTTTTATTCGTCATCTTTACGTATTTATTTCTCAACAAACCTGGGGACGAGTACATTTATGCCAACGAAAGACCATTTTGTTGATACTGTCGCTGTAGAATGACTTTGTTGATCGAACCACACCCTCACCTCCGCTTGCACTGCCTCGTAACTATCAAAGTGAAGTCCTCGAAGTTGTTCTTTAAGTTTTGGAAACACATGAAAATCGAATGCGGCCAAGTCGTGACTGTATGGAGGATGATCGATTACAGTGAACCAAAAGCAGCGCGTTGTTGCAGGGCTCGTGTATGATCTGGCATTCTCATGCTGAAGGATAGGGTGCTCCGTGTGTGAACGAACTCTTAGAATGTTACTCACGCATCGACGTAGGGACGTTTCACACCGCCATGTTACACGCTACAATTCAGGGCCCTCTAGAGGCAGACGGCGGCAGATACGAAGGATAAAGATGTAGGATGTTAACAACATTTGTTTCATTTAAGAAGCATTAAGAGTTTTAAATAAAAAAATCGAAGTCATTACTTTTCAGCACGCCCTCATACTTCCGCTGTTTTGTAGCAACAGAACACTTCAGTGACCAATTTTGTTCGTTATTTACGGAATGTATACCTTAGTGTACTACTAGTATTCAGTAATTCGTAAACATCAGACTTCAAACCTGTTTGAATGATTACATTTCACTTTTATTGCGATGTGGAAGCTCTAACGATAATATGAAGCTTTTATTTTACTATCGGTGAATCCCAGAGGGTTTATGCTCCACGAAATGTAAATGGTCATTTCAAATCTCGTGTACCATCTGCCAAGATAGTCTGTCGCAGTTTCAAGATTCCCTATAATAAACAAAATGCTGTACCAGAATTCAAATTCTGAATTGAAATGTATCATCAAAATGTTAAATGAAAATGTTTCACTAAATTAAATGTTGTAAGTCTTCAGTGTCTCAAATGTCTGTCAATGTCTCTCAATGACTGTTGTCGCAAAAACGCGATATACGGAGCTATACCTGACAGGTACAATAGTCCTAGATTTGTATTCGAAAACACTTCAATACTGATTACAAAATATGATTTTTTTCTGAAACGGAAATTTATTTAGGTATTAAGGGCTTAAAGTCTCGAAGCAGCACGTGGAAAATTTGTCTCCGGCGCCACACGCTGCTATGAGTGCGTGACTTCCCAGCTGTGCCCGTCACTGGGTTTCGAGAGACCGTAAGGGAAATTTGGAGGACAGAAGAAATAGACGGTTCTGGATCATCACCAGCATCGTCACATGCCATTCCTCTATGAGGTGCTGCGAATAGCGAAGAGGCTTTTGATCGTAACGTCTCCTCACGAAGACAATCCAAACTGATCACGAAATCCTTTCTCCCTCTTCCTGTCTCTTTACTCCCACCAGAATTCGAACTGAATACTTTCGAGTCAAAAACAGTACCCCTGAAGAAAAATGGTGAATGTGTTTGTTGAGTCATGCACGTGCAGGTCGTTCATTTTCAAACACATTTTCCAGGTTGGGCTGTACTAGATTATTTCACGAACATGGTAGCTATAAATAAGTCGACTTCATATGAATTTTACTTGCAGAAGAAAATGTGGTATTTCGAAGGCAATACTTACAGAATAGTTAGAATTGTAGTACGGTGGTTACATCGGTTTGCAGCAGTACATTTTCTTTTGAGCGTTTTGTGATTCACCGAGGTTGGAATTCAGCTTCATGTACAAGCAACGGGATATATCAGGCGATTCAAAACGAAAGAAAAGATTTCAGTTGTTTATTACAGACGAACTATAAACGGTAGGAGCACATTGCGCCCGTCACAAAATAGAGGAAGTTTCAAAGTTTTTGTTTCGTGAAATTCTGCGAGGACAATCCATTGTTCAAATGCATCGTGCATTCCGTTGTCGATTCAGCTTGAAGCACCTCTGCACAATCAGATTTATGACTGACATACGAAATTTTTAAAAGGTGGTTGCATGTGCAAAGGGAAGAGCACTGGTCGGCGACGCACGTCTGATAAAAATGTCGGGCGTATCCGAAATGTGTTCACATGGAGCCCTAAACAACGATGTGCCGTGTTCTGAAACGACGCCTGCATATGAAGTCTTACAAGTTGCAGTTACTGCAGCAGTTGTGTACCGGCAACCATAACATATCTTACAAATTTTCATTTCAGTTCTCCAGGATATGGCAAACTAGACTTTTTCCGAACGATTCCTCATTTTGTACGAATCGACGTTTCATCTATAAGGTAAAGCAGATCACCATAATGTAAGAATTTTGGGGTGACAAAATCCTGGCTTCATCGTCGAACATGAAAGAGACTCACCGAAACTGAATGTGTTTTGTGCCGTTTCTGTTCACAAAATTTGTGTACCTTTCTTTTTTGCGGAGGTAAATGTAACTGGAATGTCAAGCCTGAACACGCTGCAAAGTTGGTTATTTATATGCATGACGACGCCTTGACTTAGAGTTTCATCTTGAGCTGCGACGTTATCTTAACAACAACATTACACAACGATGGACTGGAAGAGGTGGGCATTAAGACCTTGTTCATTGGTTTTGGCCTCCCGGATCACCATACCTCACACTTCGCGATTATTTTCTGTGGGGGTACATAAACGACAGAGTCTTTGACCCACGTATGGGAGCTGTTCTTCAAGAGCTGAGAAACCGAATGTTAGAAGCTGCCGATTCAATAAGTACGGGGCAGTTGATTGATGTGTGGAATGAAATGGGCTACCGTTTCGTTG
Source organism: Schistocerca cancellata (assembly GCF_023864275.1). Taxonomy (NCBI): domain Eukaryota; kingdom Metazoa; phylum Arthropoda; class Insecta; order Orthoptera; family Acrididae; genus Schistocerca; species Schistocerca cancellata. The sequence goes on along the minus strand of NC_064630.1, from coordinate 523,792,330 downwards.
TTTCTTGAGCAAAGCATGGTCTCATATTGAGTGATGGAGTAGTTTCTGTACGAACATAAAAGTTTGAACCTTCCTCCATCCAGCGAAATGCGCAATATGTTTCTACCTTTCATAGTTTATCTGTAATAAACAAATATATGTTGTTCTTTCTTTTTGAATCACCCTGTATCTACCAGTCAGTAAAGCGAAACACGGTTCCACCTGTGACTAGGAAAGTGAAAAGCTACACTCGCGTTCGCGATAAATGTGGAGTGTCTCGTTGTAGTGTAGCACAAGTGCCGAAATATATCTCATAAAATGTATTACTGAAATGTGCGACTGTTTGTTTCTAACGTAATGGCACTTTTTCACGAACAGGAAAGGTAGAAGAGAAATATTATAAATTCTATTAATGGTACGCATAAAGATGCTACAAAAATTCTGTTCTTATGGCACGATAACCGATAACCACCAGAGAGCTCTACAGCTCTCTTGTAGCGGAGCTAGACTCTACGAAAGGCAAAGACGCATTCGCAAAAGTTGCTCAGACTGTGAGAATTCATCTGAAAAGTTGGGAGGGGCGAACGGCAGAACAGAATTCCAGAGTTGTAGTTGGGGTCAAGGAATGACAGTCTGCCAAGTGATTACCCACAAACAGTGCCAGTCAGTGATTATTTAATGTTCCTTGTCCTCTTAAAATACCTTTGCAAAGAGTATTTGAGACTCTTAAAAACATAATGGTAGTGCTAGCATCTATTTTAATACTAATGTGACTCACTCTTGCTTTGCATTATATGACTAGAGAAAAGCGGTAGATCACGTTGCAAAACTACGCCATAAATATATGCTTTGAAAAGAAATTGTAAAATTAGATGGCACGTGCACAACGGAAAAATTATCATCAACCGCGGCAAAATGCGCAGAAGCCAATTCCTTAGCCACAGATGAAGAAGATCTCGACATGGGCGCAAAAAAATAATAACTCATTTACTGCTAACGAATCGTCGTCAGCCGCAGAGAAAAAGAAGCCGAGTTCTATTTATACCCTTTCGGTAAAGCGACTACTTCAGTCAACACTTACTCGAGTACCACGTGACATCTGTGACAACACTTTGGTTGACGACTCTCTCCTTCCGGGTCGTAAACAGTACTCAGGCCTTGAGATATGATAGCAATATTCCGTAGAACAGTTGTTAATATTCTATGGGAATAAACTATAAGTCATCGAGAGGTTTTATGTGTGTGTCTCTTTTTATAGTTGTTGGACCAAAGAATGTAGAACAACTGCTAAGTCTATGGATAGTAGACTACTGTTTGTCAGCGGTTAAATTAGCTGGCCCAGCATATAGAAAGACACTGTATGAGGAATTTTTGTTTTGAAAGAGAAAATCTAACACTGAACATTAACATCAAATTGCAATAAAAGATGGAGGAACTGGAAGACTTATGAATTGCTTAAGTGAGGTAACGAAAGATGAGAGAGATAGTAAGAAGAAAAATTTTACTAATAATTCCGTTCGTTTTAATTACTTCATGAGATTCCAGTGTTCTGAGGATGGTTTGGAGATTAGGGAATGTATATAATAAATTCCGCATCCAATCTAGTGATGCAGAAAATATGGAAATGAATGTAAGGTACAAATAACAGTAACTTGGCTGCTAGTAATTATGTTTAATAGTAACTAATGGATGAACTCCACGAGAGACGGTTGTATCTACGCAAAGTAGTAACAAACGAAATGATAGAATGTGAATTGTCATTTGCGAAACTCTTTGGGAGTAGATATTGAAAGTTAGATTAAGGTAAACAAAACTGACTAAGTCGTTAGCTAGATGGACAGAGGTTCAGTCAAGCAGAGAGAATTAACCGTCTGGCCCAAACCAATAATCCACCTACACTGCTCCACGATAGTGTGGATCTTCATGGAAACTGAAGAAAGTGTAGTGTTTTCTAAAGGCTATAAAATTTTGAAAACCCAAATACTGAAACATTATTGAAAGCCATCACTTTGAAAGTCGTCTGCACCGTTAAAGTAGCAGCTACAGTTGGAGGGGGTAGTGGAATGAAGAGTAAAACCCGTAATTCCCTCAGTACGTAAAGTGATCGCTAAGTGGAACCCTGAATTAATTAAACTGGAAACCGTATTGTTAGGTATAATGAAAATTACCTTACAGAAAAGGCCTAGGAGTGATATAACATAATGAGAACAAGAAGCACACCTTAAAGTCTGAACATCGGCTGCACGTTTAGCGCTGTCGATTATGTGCTAGTTGTTTTTAAATTATAAACGTTATGGAGATCGAGTAGAACGTAATTATACACTTTAACTGTTGTTAACAACTTCATTCGTCCATACTGTACATCTACATCACAGTGGTACAATTTAGACAGCTCGGAAGTAGTACTATGATATTATGCTCATGAACATTTTTTATATTCGTCAGTATCTAAAATTCTCAATCGACACAAAAAAATTGCTTTAGGTACTGAGGTAAGTACAACCACTGTACAACTATATAGTTTTAAATCAGATATCAAATTATGACGACAAACAGTTATTACCAATAATTTGATTCTTCTTGAAACCCATCTTGTAAGTTCACTCTGTAGAAATTTCCTCTCATCATTTGATATTAATGTGTTGTCGCCATTGTGAGATAAGCCAGTCTTCGCTTTCACGAATCAGTATTGTGGTAAGAAAACTTTAAAGAGGCGAAAGTTTGCCTATGTTCGTATGAGGACGAGGTGGTGCAGTAGTAAAACAATGGACCCACATCCGCGGTTAAGATCATTGTAGAGCCAGTAGGATCTAGATTTTCGATAATTTCTGTAGGTCTTTTAAGACAAAGACAATTTCGTTTCCTTCGAAACGGCCGATTACCTTCCCTACCTCTCCCTAAAGTGTGCGTGCTCAATGTATAACAACCCTCTCGTCGAGAGGTCGTTAAACCCTTTCTTTCCTCTGCAGAGGACCTGAGTTAGATTTATGTAATATCTCAAGATTTTTGTTTGATGGGACGACAAAAATGCGGGGCACTCGAGCTCATGACAGCAACTGGGATGCTACTTAAAGGAGAGGTTGTGGCTCTAATTTATAATGAATCCTCAGGTAGAGTGGTGGTTACGCACCACTGCATACTAGTGTCGAGTTACTACACTGGCAGGGAATGACCAGCTGTTGGTCGTCATAGCACCAGTTCTCAAGCTGGTCGTGAAGCGCAGTTAACGCTGTTTTCTATTGGCTATATAAAGCAAGTCAAATGAAACTGTACGGTTCTAGAGACATCTATGACGTATACATGTAGAATGAAGCGACGAATGAAAATTTGTACTAAGGACGGGACTCGATCCTGCGTCTCCTTCTCACTAGACACATGTGCTAACCACTTCGCCAGCCTGTCACAGTGGCTTTGCACAACTACCTTGGTAGAAATTTTATTCGTTGCTACAGTCTGAATATATACATGTGAAACAAGTGCTATATGAGTTAGTTTGTGGGACTGAATTAATTGTCGTCATATTGAAGGAACCATCATGTAATTCACCTGAAGTAATACAAAGGAAAGAATGATCATGTACCCTGGCTGGGTTTTGAACCCAGACCTGGTTAGTACCTATCAAGCATCAATTGCAGCCCGTCTCAGTGCTCTGTGTTCGGAGGAAGAAGAAACATCTCTTTAGTGGACCTTAACAGCAGAGCAGGCATGGTATTTCCATTGAGGATTTTTCAATTAACTCACAGCCTCGCCTCGTTGTCGTTCCCAGCGTCTTTGGGTGACAGATGCCGAGAAAGGAGAAGAATAAAGGGTCTCTTCTTAAGAACACGTTTAATTCTTCAGTTAATAACCAGCAACGAATGACTGGTAGCTTCTTAAATTCATTACCAGCCAGTTAATTGAAGACGAGATCCCGGAAGAAAAGATCTAAATACTTGATTACAGGCTACAGGCAAAGTAGTAATCAACCGTGGCAGGCGTTCGTGAGAATGGTTGTACGGATGCGACAATGAGTGTCTACGTTAGATGCGGCACTCGACAGCAGAAAGCGCGACAGTGGTGGCGGCAGGTGTCAGCGGCCGGTACTCACCCATCTCCATCTGCTGCGGGCGCAGCGCATGTCGAGGAGTGGAGTGATGCTGTGTGCGGACCGAGGCGCCCTTTTATAGCGAAGCGCGCCCCAAGTCGGCCAAGGTCCGCCAGACGACGACGCCGACGCCGCGCCGCGCTGCTAACACAGACCAAGGATCGGCGCTCCTCCGGAAGCCCTGCCCCCTGCCGGCTAGGCTCACCCGCTTTGCGCCACCGGCGCCCAAATCCTTCGGCCCCAGCACTTCCAAAACACTTCTATCTAGATTATCGCAGAGTATTTTATGCTTAAAAAGATTTTACAAAAAAAAGTGCATGTAGCAACCGTCACGAACTATCTTAGAAGAAAGATTAAGGGAAGGCAAACCTACGTTTCTAGCATTTGTAGATTTAGAGAAAGCTTCTAACAATGTTGACTGGAATACTCTCTTTCAAATTCTAAAGGTGGCAGGGGTAAAACACAGGGAGCGAAAGGCTATTTACAATTTTTACATAAACCAGATGGCAGTTATAAGAGTTGAGGGGCATGAAAGGGAAGCAGTGGGTGGGAAGGGAGTGAGCCAGGATTGTAGCCTCTTCCCGATGTTATTCAACCTGTATATTGAGCAAGCAGTAAAGGAAACAAAAGAAATATTCGGAGTAGGTATTAAAATCCTTGGAGAAGAAACAAAAACTTTGAGGTTCGCCGATGACAATGTAATTCTGTCAGAGACAGCAAAGGACTTGGAAGAGCAGTTGCACGGAATGGACAGTGTCTTGAAAGGAGGATATAAGATGAACATCAACAAAAGCAAAACGAGGATAATGGGATGTAGTCGAATTAATCAGGTAATGCTGAGGGAATTAGATTAGGAACTGAGACACTTAAAGTAGTAAATGAGTTTTGCTATTTGGGGAGCAAAATAACTGATGATAGTCGAAGTAGAGAGGATATAAATGTAGACTGGTAATGGCAAGGAAAGCGCTTCTGAAGAAGAGAAATTTGTTAACATCGAGTATAGATTTAAGTGTCAGGAAGTCGTTTCTGAAAGTATTTGTATGGAGTGTAGCCATGTATGGGAGTGAAGCATGGCGATAAATAGTTTAGACAAGAAGAGAATAGAAGCTTTTTAAATGTGATGCTAATGAAGAATGCTGAAGATTAGATGGGTAGATCACATAACTACTGAGGAGGTATTGAACAGAATTGGGGAGAAGAGGAGTTTGTGGCACAACTTGACAAGAAGAAGGGACCTGTTGGTAGGACATGTTCTGAGGCATCAAGGAATCACAAATTTAGCATTGGAGGGCAGCGTGGAGGATAAAAATCGTATAGGGAGACCAAGAGATGAATACACTAATCAGATTCAGAAGGATGTAGGTTGCAGTAAGTACTGGGAGATGAAGAAGCTTGCACAGGATGGAGTAGCATGGAGAGCTTCATCAAACCAGTCTCAGGACTGAAGACCTCAACAACAATCACCGTTATCGACATTTTTACCTTCATTCAACAATTTTTTGAAGCTCTTACAGTAGCCGTGTAATTTACAGTTAAGTTCTGTTACTGTGAATGATTTGTTAACTCTTCAACCAAACTCGCAGTAACGTCATCTAACTGCGAACGACAAGCTACAAATGTACAGCAAAGTGGAGAGGGTCCTACGTTACCCAACAGTGTAGACAAAATTAATGACAACAGCAGACAAAACACTACTTTTAGGCCTAATTACGAAATAAAAACTATTATCTAAAACATTTTACAAGAATGAGTAAAGAAAATCCACTGACGGTGTTATAAAAGACTGCGTCTGGTTTTCCTGTATAAAAAGAAACAATTGTATGCATAACATACAGACTGAAATCGAGTGATTTTAACTTCCTATAGGAAAATATGATCTCTAAGTCTCTTCCAAATACGCCAACGTTGGTGGAAATGAAGGAAACATGCGACTGAAATGAAATTTATACCATTCATAACTTTATACAAAATATTGTCCTAGTTTTAAAATTTTATTTTTGTTGAGGTCTACAGCCGCAATCTGGTTTCAGAATGAAACCATGGTCCAAGTAGACTGTATTCTTTTTATTATCCCTGCAATTAGCACATTCACAGGTATTAGAAGTGAAAAAAAAGCTGGGAGCTTTAGACAAGTACTTGAAAGTGACCAGGGGTTGAAATTGGTCAGTTGCACGGATAATGAAAGGAATGTAGCCTATTTAGACCACGTTTCCAATCTCGTTGTACTTGTTGTGATCTTCAATTTGGAGGTCGGTTTGATGCAGCTCTGTCTTGTTCAAGTATCTTCATATCTGTGTAAATGCTGCAACCAAAGTCCGTTTGAACCTGCTTACTGTATTCAGTACACAGTCATCCTCTACAATGTACCCCATCTCCCTGATCTTGCCCTCCCCACGCCACACGCGCACAGTCATCCACTACTCTCCATTACCCTATTCCTTACTGCCTCAGCGGTGGCCCTATCAAAACATACCTTCTATCACATACAGCTCTTTCCTTTCCAGTTCGTTTCCGTCCTTCTTAGTTACGTCTCCTAGCTATCTCCTGGAGCACCACAATGCGAGAACTTCTATCCGCTTCGTGTCAGTTCTATTTGTCATCCACTTGACTTTTTCCACATAACGCTACACTCTAAACAAATACTTCCAGTAAAGAAGTGCTAGCACTTAAATTTATTTTATAAGTTGATCAGTTTCTTACAAGAAGAAAGGTTTTCTTACTTTTGTCACTTTCCATTACGTATACTTCTTACCTCTGACTTCGTCACATACTTCGTTGTCGAAATAGGAAAATTCTCTCTCAGCTTTTAATGTCTCACTTCTCGCTCAGCATCAAGTGATTTAATTCGACTATACTCACTCTTGTTTTACCTTAATTGATGCTTGTCTTCCGACCTCTACATAAGAATTGTGAAGATTAGGTAGGTTGATTGAATAAGTAAGGAAGAGCTACGGAATCGAACTGAGGATGGCACAAATTCGCTCTATCTGTCCAGCTGACCTTCAAGTGCTTTGCTGTCTCTGACAGTATTACAATGTCATCGTTGAATGTTAAAGTTTATATTTCTTCTCCCTGAACTTTAATTACTTTTTGAAATTACTAATTGGTTGCCTTTGCTAGATGCTCAACGTACAGTTTGGACAGCACGAGGAATAAGCTGCAAGGCTGTTCTTTTCCTTTCTCAATTACTGCCGCCTTTCCAAGTTTCTTCACTCTTATAATTGCGGTCTGGCTTCCATAGAAGTTGTAGACAGTCGTTTCTTAGTGCATTCTGTTCACGAAAATTTCAGAATTTTTCAAAAGTATGCTCCAGTCGATAGTATCAAAAGCTTTTTCTAAATCTACAAATTCTAAAAATGCAGGTTTGCCTATCTTCAATTTGTCTTCTTAGATAAATAGTATGGTCAGTACTACCTCCCGTTTTCCTACATTTTTCCGGAACCCAAATTTATTCTTCCCCCAATCCGTACATTAGGTTTATAACACTATTCTTGATCTTTGCCGTTGAAATTTCTCTATGGATTCAAGCCAATAAGTACAATCACACACACTAAACGTTGTGCCAAGGAATTATGGTCCTGGATATTTTTCTGGTGAATTTTCCTCCTCGAGATTAGGATGCTACTTTATAAACAATCAACACTAGTTGCTACAAGACTGTGACAAAAAGTTACCAATCAGCTATATGCAAGAGATTTTCGGCGGCGCCGCCCGGGGTGGCCAAGCGGTTCTAGGCGCTACAGTCTGGAGCCACGCGGCCCCTATGGTCGCAGGTTCGAATCCTGCCTCGGGAATGGATATGTGTGATGTCCTTAGGTTAGTTAGGTTTAAGTAGTTCTAAGTTCTAGGGGACTGATGACCTCAGAAGTTATGTCCCATAGTGCTCAGAGCTATTTGAACCATTCAGAGCTCGTAAAGGAAACAGTGGTTTCCGTCCACTTTCGAAGACTTTTTGAGCAATACTTGCCACACACGTCCGAATGCCCGAATATTGTCTTGGTAAAATACACAATGCGCAAGAGATTGAAGAACTGTGTATCACTCGGGTTTAGAAGCCATTACATGTAGCAGTTGCTGTCCGCCTTATCTTTAGTATGTTAGAATGAAATTCCCACTCAGAAACCAAAGGTGACCCAAACCGTTTCATTTCCGGTCCGTCCGCGGTACGCCAGTACGTAGTATATAGCTGCCAAGCTGCAGTTCCAAACGATAAAGCAGAGTTTTCATCGCTGAAATAGTACAGTTTTCACTTAGAACACTTTCAAGGACGCTGACCTAACCGCTAAAGAGAGAAGTGTTTCTGGTTCCTGGATAAAGGAAGGCAACTCAGTGAAATGAAGCTACCAGTCCAGACTGTGGCAGACACGTCCGCACCCGTTAGAGTTTTTCAGTATAGAGCCTACACTGTGGGCAAAACTGTCGGCCGTCTCGGCCTATTGGTGTTCTGCACACTGGTACTAACACCTAACATAGCGAGACGGTGTGGTGGTACGACACTTGATTCGCATCTAGAAGAAGTATGTCTCAAATTCCCAACCATTCATACAGAGTTAGTGTTTCCAAAGATTTCCGAAGTCGCATCTAGAAGAAGTATGTCTCAAATTCCCAACCATTCATACAGAGTTAGTGTTTCCAAAGATTTCCGAAGTCGCCACAATGATTCCTTTTGAAAATAGTACGACCGATTTCCTTCCTCATCCTTCCGCAACAATTGCTTTGAGATCCGACTCTAATGACCCAGTCGTTGCAAGGACGTAAACACTATAATTCCATTATTTCTTCCACACATGTACTCTTCGTAGAAGCATGCCCCGTATGATTCTAAATGGAACGGTATTACAAACTCAGCTGCTGGAGTCCAACAATTCTCCCTTTAGAAATAATTCAGATGCCGATATTAGTAGTTTTGGTGGTTGATGCCGTTTTCGTTTCGTCTTCTAAAGCACGCGATATAGTTCCACAGCATCATTTACTGAAGAAAATACGCACTTACTGTCTGGCCATATTTGTGACACTTGTTAACGGTACGAAATAAGCCAAATTTGATGAATACCCAAAGGATACTGTTTACTATATATTCGTGTATAAATGATGCAGTGGATAACGCTGGAAGAACCGTGAGACCACTCATGCACGATGCTGTTGCAACGCCATAAAGCAGTAACGAAGTACACGAATACATACAGAGTATGACTGACTTGCGTAAGGACGGTCATATGGCACAAAAGCAAAAGGATGTAGCGTTTTGCGCGTTAAGAGCTGAGGATATCCCTTACTGTTTGATTATAAGAACAGGTGCTGATTCAGTCCTTGGTTTTATGCAGAAAATGCTGTTATGGGTTTGAAAAAAAATATTTACTCAACATATTCTTCCTTGAGCTCAACACATTTATGACATCTCTGTCTCAGCTTCTTCAACCCATCCTGAAAAAAAAAATCGATTTTGTTCGAAACCATTCAACTGTAGCCTTTCTGGTTTCCTTCGTGTTTAGAAATTGTCTTCCCCTGAGAGGTTCCTTGAAGTTTTGGAACAGACAATGACCTGAGAGGGCCAAGTGAGGTGAACATATTGGATATTTGAGGATTTATAAGTGAAGATCTATCAGTTTTTGTTGCGTGATGGTTGCCTTACGGGGAGGGATATTAACTTGAAAAAACAAGATTCCATTTCTCAGCTTTCGTCAACCTCTGGAGACCAAGTGTTACTTCAGTATCTCGAGACGTTCAACATAGTATTTTGCTGTGATAATGATTGTAAATAGTCAATAAATGGGATTCCATCTTTATCCCAAAGGATGGATGCTAGCAACTCGTCTAATGATCTTCTTTGGACGTGGAGAACCGCTGTGTCTCTATTCGGAGAACCACTGTGTATCCATTCTTTGGTCTCTGTATCGTAAGTGGGCATCGACGTTTCATCCTTGGCGACGAGACGATCCAAAAATCGCACAGGATCCCTGCGAAACTGGAGGAATAGGGGCTGTGAGGCAACCACGTATTCTCGTTTTTGGTCTCTGGTGAGACATTTGGAAACCCATTTGCCTGAGAGCTTTCACATATCCAATTCTCATTAATGATATGACACACACATTCTTTGGATATGCCCAAGGACACTTATCTTTTTAGCAGATATACTCAGTTATACTCCAATCGTCCAGGATTGTGGAGTAAACAGCATCTACAGTTTACGGAACTGTGATCTGAGTTGGTCTTCTAGGACTCTCTTCATTTTCAGTGCTGAAGTGCCCTATTCTGAATGCAGCAACCCAATTTTTGGTAGTGGAATAGGAGGGCAGTTACCATCCTGTGTACCAGACATATCATCACAAATTTGTTTGGACGTGTTCCCTTTTTTTTGTTTAAAAAAAAAAAAGATACTCAATCACACCACGACTCCCTTTCACTGCAAATTCACTAATTTCTTGCGCCATGTTCACTTCAAATCTTCACAGAAAAATAAAAACCAATGTTGTTGCTACGCAGTTATTATCACATACAATGCAAAGAACAAGGTTTAATGCTAAACCGTCATAATTAATCTACATCCATTTTAACTGGGAAAAGCCAAGGCCTCTTCAGTTTCCCCTCGTACTATTTGTGGTACACAACTAAAAACAGTAATAACCATAAAATATATATTAGTAACTGTTCAGAGCAGTCTCAAGAGTAATGACCGTATAAAACTAATTAAATTAAAAAGCAGATACCAGACTATTTATTAGTGTAGACTTGCGGAAATGTACTTCATCCACGAAAGGAGTGGCTTATAAAACACTCGCTCGACTGATTCTTGCTTATTGCTCATCAGTCTTGGACCCTTACCAGACTGCATTCGTAACACAGATAGAGAAGATCCAATGAAGAGCTTCGCGTTCCGTCAAGGGGATCGTGTATAAGTGTAAGAACGTTGTGGGGACGCTGGACGACGGTAGTAGACGCTACATGAGAGACGCTGTGTTTCACGTAGATGTTTGGTGCTGAAATTCCATGAGCGTACGTCCCAAGATGAGCCAAGCAATACATTTATTCCAGCCACATCCGTCTCACTAAATGACCTCGCCGAGAAAATCAAGGAAATTATTCAAACGCTGGGATACCGACAGTCTTAATTCCCATACACAATTCTCGAGTGAAGCAGAAAAGAGGGGAAATGATAGTGCTACCAGAAATACACCCCACCACACACCACTAGGTCGCTCGCGGAGTATTTACCTGTATGTAGATGTAGGTGTAGATGTAATGGTACTGACTGTTGGCTTAGTCTTCGTTTGCCGACTCTCTAATAACATTGGAATAGGCCGGGACTACACGTACGTCATCTCTCTTAATAGGAGTTGCTGAGAAGCTGTTACGCTTGTCCTCCTAGTTCAGATTCGTTCCGACCATTATTTTCACTACTTAGGTGTACTGCGATCTTCATCTGTATGGATTCCTACCACGAAATGTGCATTCGATAGTGTCCTTCGATTTTCGTCAGTTTATCTGCACACGGACTATCCAGAGATTTTACTTGAAACAACTTCCTGTTTTTGCTCTGACTCGCCCAGAGCTCCTCGAGTTATAATGTTTTTACTGCGCAAATAAAATACTTCAAGACATTAATGAAATCCACCATCGTTTGTAAAGATTTCGAAATGAACTGTTTGCAAATGGCTACAGAATAGTACCCTCATGAGGGAAATGAAGTGATGAATAGTACTGCCAAAAGGACAAGGAGTCGATAGTAGAGCAAATTGATGTAGGTGACGAAAAAATACCTAGAACTGAAAAGTCATCCCGTGACGAACTTCTTTTTAGACTTGGTCACGGGATGAGGCAGGCCTCGTACCCATGGAGGTAAGACTTAAAACCGTATCTCTGTTATGCAGCGATAACCAAAATGTGATACATATATTAATGCCAGTTACTTCTACACAACATATTTACCACACTGGGCTGCATAAATAGGAATACTCACAGCTAGGATTAACCGATTCAGGATTGTGGGTGATAACTGGAATGTGCAGCGTGGTTTACGGTTCTTCAAATAATCACGACTTAGCTTGGATGTAGTGCTTACTAAATCACCGTCATTTGTGAGCCTTTTATACTTCATGCCATTTAGGTGGTTTGAGTACCAACTGTTTTAACTATAGAGCTTCATGTATTTAACATTGGGGAATGTTTATGAGTAGTGTTGGGCATTGTATGTGTCTATCATGATGATGATGATATGATAAGAGAGAAAGTGAAACTTGTTTCCGGCTCATACGATACTTAATAGCACCGAGCAACGGTTTAACATCAAATGAAACTACACGTTTACTGTTACCAGTCACTGTTCATTTATCACCATAACGCGTTTCAAAGGTTTAAACCTCCATCATCAGGTGGATTTACATTTGTTAGAATGACATATGTGTGTGTGTGTGTGTGTGTGTGTGTGTGTGAGAGAGAGAGAGAGAGAGAGAGAGAGAGAGAGAGGGAGAGAGAGAGAATGTGTGTTGTGTTATGATTTTTTGACGGAAATTTTGGTACTGTCTACAGTGGTCACAGAATGTTCCTTTCACTATCGTAGCACATCAAATGTACCAATTGTTTTAACTATAAAGCTTCATGTATTTGAGATTGGCGAGTGTATGTGAGTAGTGTTGGGCATTGTTTGTGTCACATGTGATGTGTTACAGTGAAAGGAACCTGTGACCACTGGACACAGTGCTACAAGTTTCTCCAAAAAATCATAACACAAACCACACACACACACACACACACACACACACACACACACGCATGTCGTACTAACAAATGTAAATCCACTTGATGATGGAGGTTTAAACCGTTGAAACGCATCGTGAAGATAAATAAACAGTGACTGGTAACGGTAAACTTGTTGTTTCATTTAATGTCAGTAACAGTCACGGTAAAGCCTAACCTAAAATGTTCGCATTTAAGGAGTTAAACGTCCTCATCCGACGGACGGATCACCATTAACAGTGTAACACGTTCTCTGTGTGTAAGAAACTGAGGAGGATTTTTGGAATTTAATGTAGGCTTGAACGTAAAATCTGAGGATAAGAAAATGTACACAACTATCTCTTGTCACTTCGCCGACCAAATAACTGCGATGTCATTTCTTCGTCATTAGGGTCTGTTCGAACGAAACCACACAACGGCTAGGAAGGTTAGTGTTAGTGTACAGCGATAAGGGAACAATGAAATAAATATAAGGAAGACTTATCAGAAGAGCGTTTACGTTATTGGGAACAGTGCTATGGGATATAGAATAGTAATGGTTAACTTGACTATGAAAAAAGAGAACAACAATTATAATTGCATTTAGTGTAGTAGATATAGCGATAGGAAGTTTATCTGACCTCAGAGTATAATAAATACTAAACAGTGAATGTGCGAGTTCTCATAATGAGTGGAGAATGTCACAGGTGAGACAAAGGGTGAAGCAAACGAATATAAGATGACATGTATAACATTAAACGTATGGAAACATACATACGCTCAACGTTCAACGTTATATTGTCGCGGATCATACGATATAACGTGGTAACAACAAAAAGTAGTCTTATTTTATTCGGCACTGACATGATTCATATGGCGTAATTTAATAATTACCAAAATGTATTTTATGTTTTTAGCCTCAGTTAATTTAGATTTCGACCGTCTGCTAGACTTCAAATCTACACGTAGGAGTCATACAGGCTACGTGGAGAGTCTTTCATATCCCTGAATTATCTGTTTATGTTACTTTCCGTACATTCCTCGCTTCTACATTGGATTGTTACAGAATACAAGGAGCAAGGAGAGTGGGGTTGAATAACAAATGTACATCAAGGTCATTATAGATGGAGTGCAAGCTCGGATTAGACAGGAAATAGCCCTTGCCCATCTCAAATTCATACAGATCGCACGGTCTACGTGGGTTAATAACTCATTTTCTTTTTGAGCCACATCCAGTGGAAAGTCGACTTTCAAACGAAGAAGCCTCGAAGGTGATACGAAGTTACCTCATGGACTATCAACTTTCTCGGAAGCGAGATGGAAACATAGTTGGGAATTGTGTCCAGTTGTTGCAGTAGCGGTCTGTCTCGACTATGGAGAAACTCTTTCATGTATCCCACAACTTCGTAGTTCAACACGATGAAATGCTATCTTTAGTTTCTTATTTTTCGAAAAGAATTTTAATTGTGCTTCTCGTAAGAAGTGTTCCACTGTTTATTTCTGAGGCTTCAAGTAAAGCTTTTGACGTTTTTGGTATCGACACAACATACAAAATTATAGTGAGAGTAGACTAATACGGTGCAACATTATAGCTCCACATATTTTAATACAACTAACGAAAGAAATAAAAATTAACTTATATAGTATTGAATAATATGTTCGTGATGATACTACTTTAACATGTTTCAAGATGGATATCCCTACAACCTTCGCGCATATCTAGGAATCGAAAAGTGTTCACTATGCTGTAATCTTTAACAAGGGATAAAATATGAGTGGTAAAACTTCGTTCTCGAATGTGTGTCAGTCAGGAGGAACAGGGTTCAAATCCGGGTCTGACATTTGAGTTTTAGGTTTTGTTTGGCTCCCCTAATTAATGTAAAGCGATTGCAGACTGATTTCCTTTCCCATTTTTGTTCAATTCGTCCACAGACGTCATCATCGACGAACTGTTGCACTTCTTTCCGTCCTCTCGAGTGCGATCACTGACTAAGAATCTCAATGAAGGTATCACCAGTCAAGCAGTCAATTTTTTCTCCCTTGATATGCCAACTGAACTGAACAGGAATTTGCTAATACTGGTACAAACTAGAAGAAGTAGATGTTGATTAAGATATCAACACACACTACCGAAAAGAGGTAGTCCTATTAATGGCATATTATCGATTTGAACTAAAGGTTTCGTGTTAGTCACTATTGATCAAGACGGCGCATTACAGTACATTTCTTCCACCAACATAAACTATATTCATTTGTCTGTCACTAGACTATGGTATTGAAGGCTTTAGGGGAAACCTGGTGAGTGTCATCTTTACACGTAGCGGGGCTCTATCAAACGTCTCCTAATACCCCTAACTCGCACATGAGACGTGCCATTGCTCCTAATTTATTCTTCAGTCTGAAGCAATCCCTGCGTGAATCTGAATGCCGCTACTATATGTAATCAGGACACTGAAATTATCATTGCTTGGACAATCAATAGAATGACACACAGACTGCACCTAAAGCCCATCTTGGTTTTGGGTGGACTGACAGCCTTAAGTAGACCGACTGTTAAATGTTGAAGTATGCTAAAGAGGTCGTTCCGGTGCGCTTAGAATGTTCGCTAATGCAGTATAATGCTTGAAGTAGCTGACTAGTGTTTCAGCGAATCAAGTACACTAGTTACAGATTCAGGGTTTTCGTACTCTGGATATGGTTGCTGTTACGCCAGCAGTACAGTGGTTTGAATAATTACTGTGTGTCTACGTAAAGCAATTGTATTAGTTTACGCACTGTGAGTGCAAAAATTTTGGTTATGATCTACATCTACATCTACATCTATACTTCGCAAGCCACCTGACGATGTGTGGCGGAGGGTACCTTGAGTACCTCTATCGGTTCTCCCTTCTATTCCAGTCTCGTAATGTTCGTGGAAAGAAAGATTGTCGGTATGCCTCTGTGTGGGCTCTAATCTTTCTGATGTTATCCTCATGGTCTCTTCGCGAGATATACGTCGGAGGGAGCAATATACCACTTGACTCCTCGCTGAAGGTATGTTCTCGAAACTTCAATAAAAGCCCGTACCGAGCTACTGAGCGTCTCTCCTGCAGAGTCTTCCACTGGAGTCTATCTATCAACTCCGTAACGCTTTCGCGATTACTAAATGATCCTGTAACGAAGCGCGCTGCTCTCCGTTGGATCTTCTCTATCTCTTCTATCAACCCTATCTAGTACGGATCCCACACTGGTGAGCAGTATTCAAGTAGTGGGCGAACAAGTGTACTGTAACCTACTTCCTTTGTTTTCGGATTGCATTTCCTTAGGATTCTTCCAATGAATCTCAGTCTGGCATCTGCTTTACCGACGATCAACTTTATATGATCACTCCATTTTAAATCACTCCTAATGCGTTCTCCCAGATAATTTATGGAATTAACTGCTTCCAGTTGCTGACCTGCTATACTGAAGCTAAATCATAAAGGATCTTTCTTTCTATATATTCGCAGCACGTTACACTTGTCTACATTGAGATTCAATTGTCATTCCCTGCACCATGCGTCAATTCGCTGCAGATCCTCCTGCATTTCAGTACAATTTTCCATTGTTACAACCTCTCGATACACTACAGCATCATCCGCAAGAAGCCTCAGTGAACTTCTGATGTTATCCACAAAGTCATTTACATATACTGTGAACAGCAACGGTCCTACGAACTCCCCTGCGGCACACCTAAAATCACTCTCACTTCGGAAGACTTCTCTCCATTGAGAATGACATGCTGCGTTCTGATATCTAGGAACTTTTCAATCCAGTCACAAAATTGGTCTGATAGTCCATATGCTCTTACGTTGTTCATTAAACGACTGTGGGGAACTGTATCAAATGCCTTGCGGTAGTCAAGAAACACGGCATCTACCTGGGAACCTGTGTCTATGGCCCTCTGAGTCTCGTGGACGAATAGTGCAAATTGGGTTTCACACGATCGTCTTTTTTGAAACCCATGCTGATTCCTACAGAGTAGATTTCTAGTTTCAAGAAAAGTCATTATACTCGAACATAATACGTGTTCCAAAATTCTACAACTGATCGACGTTAGAGATATAGGTCTATAGTTCTGCACATCTGTTCGACGTCCCTTCTTCAAAATGGGGATGACCTGTGCCCTTTTCCAATCTTTTGGAACGCTACGCTCTTCTAGAGACTTATGGTACACCGCTGCAAGAAGAGGGGCAAGTTCCTTCGCGTACTCTGTGTAAAATCGAACTGGTATCCCATCGGGTCCAGCGGCCTTTCCTCTTTTGAGCGATTTTAATTGTTTTTCTGTCCCTCTGTCATCTACTTCGATATCTACCATTTTGTCATCTGTGCGACAATCTAGAGAAGGAACTACAGTGCAGTCTTCCTCTGTGAAACAGCTTTGGAAAAAGACATGATGGCGACGAAACACTGCAGTTGTGGTAGAATACGGTTTCATAGTTACATGCCCAGTTTATTTTTTAAGCGGGACCAACTAAGGACTATTATGGGCTTTGCGTCATATTTCTGCATGAATGTGTCAAGGTAGACGCAAAACATCTATAATTGACTCGTACGTTATCCACGTAGTCATAACGTAAGTCCGAAAGCTTCACAAATTATAAAGTTATGGTCTCTTATACTGAAATTACACATAGAAAGCTGTCTACAACATATTCCTCGAGAGGTTTCCCGATGTAATCGGCCACATATTTAATATTGTATGACTCATATATGTTGTCTTTTGCACTCAGAAACTTGCTGAAACTTTCTCACTTTATGGTCTGAAACTGTACGAATACTGCGCCGGTTGGAACTTGGGAGTAAACAGAGGTTGCTGAGGAGTGGCTGCAAGTAGTTGCTCTCGCTAAACAGTTGACTTGCGCGTGACTATCCACTCAGCAGCGACGGCGGGTTTCCCTCTCACTCAGCGCCTGCTAAACATAGCCGCACAGGGCGGTGGAAAACTCACTGAGAACCGCTCCCGTTACCTTTCCGTCTGTGATGTAAGTCACTGGCTCGTTCCTCGCAATAAATGAATGAAGTGGATGCAGACTTCATACCGAATGATCTGTAACATCGTTAGTAAATGATGTAGTCGCGAACAAATCTATAGTCGATGAAACTGTCAGTTCAGCGAATGTGCTAATTCATTAAGTTATTTACGAACTTGCACGATGCTGGAATAATTGCAGGATAGCAACTTGTGTTAACAATGCAGCGAAAAAACAGCCACAGATGCAAATTTCACATTATTTGCTTTATGTCTAATTTCGGGTGGGGACCTATTTTCAAATCATATAGACAGTTAAAATGGTATTTCCCAAAATATATGAACCATGTCAAGATAACTAACATATACTATATATATACATATACATACAGGGTGTTGCAAAAAGGTACGGCCAAACTTTCAGGAAACATTCCTCTCACACAAATAAAGAAAAGATGTTATTTGGACATGTGTCCGGAAACGCTTAATTTCCGTATTAGAGCTCATTTTAGTTTCTTCCACCTACGCTCAATGGAGCACGTTAGCATGATTTCGTACGGGATACTCTACCTGTGCTGCTAGAGCATGTGCCTTTACAAGTACGACACAACATGTGGTTCATGCACGATGGGGCCCCTGCACATTTCAGTCGAAGTGTTCGTACGCTTCTCAACAACAGATTCGGTGACCGATGGATTGGTAGAGGCGGACCAATTCCATAGCCTCCACGCTCTCCTGACCTCAACCCTCTTGACTTTCATTTATGGGGGCATTCGAAAGCTCGTGTCTACGCAACCCCGGTACCAAATGTAGAGACTCTTTGTGCTCGTATTGTGGATGGCTGTGATCCAATACGCCATTCTCCAGGGCTGCATCAGCGCATCAGGGATTCCATGCGACGGAGGGTGGATGCATGTATCCTCGCTAACGGAGGAAATTTTGAACATTTCCTGTAACAAAGTGTTTGAAGTCACGCTGGTACGTTCTGTTGCTGTGTGTTTCCATTCCATGATTAATGTAATTTGAAGAGAAGTAATAAAATGAGCTCTAACATGGAAAGTAAGCGTTTCCGGACACATGTCCTCGTAACATATTTTCTTTCTTTGTGTGTGAGGAATGCTTCCTGAAAGTTTGACCGTACCTTTTTGTAACACCCTGTATATATACTATATATACATATACTATATATATATACATATGTACTATATATATACATATACTATAACTAACATATACTTATAACAAAGTGCAAATTAATAGTTACAGGTCATACAAATAACACTGTTCATTTTCACTTTGTTATATATATTTTTTATCTTGATATGATACTTATATTTTTGGAAACATCATTTTGACTATGGGTGCCGATCCGAAACTAGTCGTGAAATAAATAGAAGTGAAATGTGAAACTCTGGCTGTTTTTACGTTGTGTTCACAAAATAGTTAAAGGTTTATTCGATACGAGAGACGGTACGTAAATCTGTCACTAAGTTCCAGTGATAAAGATACAATCTCCACTCTGCAGGCGACGCTAGGAAAGCCATCTCTCGAGATGTGTAATAAGCCGCTAGCGTTCATACCTCTTCTCATTACAATATTATTAAATGATATTTGTTCGTCTTAAAAGACGCTTCTAGAACATTATATGGTCAACTCCGTGGCTATTCCCTTAACATGTTCCTCACTGAGCTTGTGGGCGGCATTATGAGACGGCGTTCAACCTGGCGCTCTGTCAGTTTAATTTTGACCAACAGCAGTAGCTGGAGGAGACAACGTGTGACGCTACTTCCACAGCTGACCTCTGACGTCTGCATTATGGTCTCCATGCACCACTGCAGCATTGTTGTTGTAGGTAAGGTAGTCTACAAAAGGGACTGGAGTCAACCAAGCCCAAGAGAATATCTGTGTGGTGTACGACGGGTGGTTATAATTATCATTTCGTAATAATTAAGCTGTGACCATGAAACTTTTCACGGCGTTGGACCTTCTCTACACGTTCAACGATACAAATTTTTCACAGCGATGGCTGACTTGTTGCAGACCTTGGTTTTAGAAGTCTGCATTTTGGTTGTTCGGGAAATGTTGCACATCTAAAGTCCCCTCGTCGTCATTCAGGAAATGCCTCCCAGGGAATGGTTTCTTTATATGAGGAAAGAAGAAGTCACTTGGTGGCACATAAGGAAAATGAAGGTAATGAGGCGAAATGTAATACCTGCAACAGGTAGCATGTGTGTAACTGCGTCCTGTGCTGAAAGAGTTGGAGTGTTGTCGCGAAGTAAAAACAGCACTACTGACCACTTCCAGCAGCGTTCTGTCTTCAGAACTTCCCGTAACCTGATCAAGAGATGCCAGTAGTATACTTCTGTGACGGTTTTACCCCTTACAATTATAGACTGGTGGAACTCACCATCACATCATCCGATGATGGTTGAGGCTGCGCCACTTTCGGCAGTGGTGGATGCACATGCTTCATCTACATCTACATGGATACTCTGCAAATCACATGTAAGTGCCTGGCAGAGGGTTCATCGAACCACCTTCACAATTCTCTATTATTCCAATATCGTATAGCGCATAGAAAGAACGCACACGTGTAAGTAGGCTGTGTAGGTTTTTATGTTGGTAACGCCACGTAGCGCTCTGTATGAAAATCACTGACTGTGCTGCGTGGAGTCTGTGGCTGGTTGGACTCATTGTTAGAATCGCAGTTGGAGGTGAGCCTCCAGCAGTGGTGGATGTGGAGAGATGCCAGAGTTTTGAGAACGGACGATTTGGATGTGTGTCGGCCAGAAAAAGGAAATTTGTTCAAATGGTTCAAATGGATCTGAGCACTAAGGGACTTAACATTTGAGGTCGTCAGTCCCCTAGAACTTAGAACTACTTAAACCTAACTAACCTAAGGACATCACACTCATCCATGCCCGAGGCAGGATTCGAACCTGCGACCGTAGCGTTCGCGCGGTTCCAGACTGTATCGCCTAGAGCCGCTTGGCCACCCCGGCCGGCTAGGAAATTTGTAAAGATGGATGTCATGAATTGATATATATATATATATATATATATATATATATATATATATATAATGAATACTTTTGAACACTAGTAAGGTAAATACACTGTTTGTTCTTTATCAAAATCTTTCATCTGCTAACTATGCGTATCAGTAGTTAGTGCTTTCATTAGTTAGAATCTTTTATTTAGCTGCCAGTATTGGCGCTCGTTGTATTGCAGTAGTTCTAGTAACGAAGATTTTTGTGAGGTAAGTGATTCATGAAAGGTATAGGTTATTGTTAGTCAGGGCCATTCTTTTGTAGGGATTATTGAAAGTCAGATTCCGTTGCGTTAAAAAAAAAGATATTGTGTGTCAGTTTAGTGATGATAAGAATAAGTAAAGAGAGAAATGTCTGAGTACATTCAGTTTTGCTCAGCTGTTTGAAAATCAAATAACGTAAGAGGTCTTCCAGCACTGTCATTTTTAAATTTTTCTGAGGGGACGTTTCCACCTATACCTTTCCGTACGGGCTCTGGTTTCCCTTAATTTATCATTATTTGTTTTCCTCTGCTATCTTTGCTCCTTTGTCTCGTGGCAACAATGATACACCCAGCACACGACCACGGTGACTAGACGGATAAAGAATCCATCTGTTCTCGTCTGACACAGATGAAACGTTACCGCTGCTGTCTCGGTACGGCAGGCTTTTTGAACGTCGTGAGCATTCGCGCACCTCAACGGGCTGCAGAAAACTGATCTGTGAGTGTTGATTTTCGCTTTTTCCATTATCACTTTAATTATAACACATCGGCTTTTGAGCACCAGGGCCTCCATAATTCTTGTGATTCTCAGTTCTTCGCAGAGGGATGACTAGCCAATTCGTTCTCATCCATTCGGATATACTTGAACACACTGGAAATGTCTCACGTAACCAGTGTGTAATTTAACAGTGAATTGTTGTCGTACTCTTCTGTTAACACAGGATGGATTTTTGCAGTGTTGTTCCTCAACTAATACAATAAAAGAAGTACCGTGCGACATTCCACTTCATCAGTGAGTTCGTGGTTTGATTTGGATACTCTAGCAACGTGCTACGGTACTATTGTCGTACTCTTCTGTTAACACAGGATGGATTTTTGCAGTACCGTGCGACATTCCACTTCATCAGTGAGTTCGTGGTTTGATTTGGATACTCTAGCAACGTGCTACGGTACTGTGGCGCACGGATTTTAATATGTACTGGGACAGTAGATATGTGACTACACTCAAAAATATTTACGTAGCTTAATGTTTTCAGAGTGATTATTAGAACGTTTCTGACAACCCCTCGCACATTTTTCGTGTAATATGTGGATAAAATATCTCGTCTGGGTATTAGTTTTCGATTTTTCTCTGGAGTATTCCTATCATCACAGCTATCCGGCTTGAAAAATAAGTAAATCTTTGTTTCGTGATCAACGGACTGGAGGAATCAGCTTTTAAGGACGCTGTGTTCGAACGCTGCAAGGCGGAACAATGCGCAATGATTTCTTCACTGATGGGTATGGTATGCATCTTCTGTTGCAAAAGTCAAAGTCAGTGTCATACTGAAGCGTATCGGAAATTCCTAAGTGGACTCCTTGGCATGGACATAGTATCGGGAGGTTATAATCGATTTCCTCCAATGTGCTACGAGGAGTTTTAATAACTAACCTGGGCACATTCGAACAGGTGACTTCGGAAAATCCGTAGTTGACCGGGTGGAGATTTCATCGAGACTTCTGCTTCCTAATGTGCGCCATCAGTGGAAACAAACGTAACTTCCGGGTAGAGGTCATTACTTCAAATTAAAGAAATGATAATTACGTATTTTCATCTTGTAGAGATCAATTAAAGTTATAGTTATGGGTATTATCGTCTATTATCATACAAAGCTGATTTTATACTGCAGGATGTTGAACAATATCAATTCATTAACGTTTTCGTATCTCGTTGTCTTGACACATTAACTGCGGTTATCAATATGCGAATATTACACAGAAGAGATTATAAAACAGACTTACTTGAGACCTTCAGCTGAAATCGTATTCTTCTGAGCCACTGATTGAAGATATCCACTGTGAATTAATATCTGTAAAGCGGACAGAGCGGTAATTTCATAACTATAGCTCAAAGGATCATGACCTTTCCTGTACCAGACGAAGGGATAACAAATATCACCTTCCCTTTCTATCCGATAATACCAGTACTTTTTCTGTATAGCATCCCTAATGGGTGGAGTGCCATTGTTTACCAGTCGACGTACAACGATAAATAACAGATACTATGCGGGTGAGAGCACATGACAAAAATTTAGTCACCTGTGGGGGCTAATTTCGTCCTAATCGTCATAAATCAACAGCTACGTCTACATACATACTTCACATGTTGCCATACTGTGTATGGTGCAGCGTAGCTTTTACTGCTGCTAGTGATTCCATTTCACGTTCCACACGCAAGTGGTTTGGGGGCAAAACGACTATATATATGTATCTGCACTAGTCGTGATTTCTCTTGTTTTGTCTTCGCGGTCTTTACCTGAGATGAACAGTACTGGCAATTGGATGGTTCTGCAGTTACTCGCAAAAAGCCATTTCTCTAAACTTTCTGAATAATATTTCGTGAAAAGAACGACTTCTTCCCTCCAGGGATTCCCACTTGATTTCGTGTAGCTTTTATGCAATATTCGCTTGTTAATCCTACGTATCGATAACAAATCTAGCCGCATTACTCTAAACTGCTTCGATGTCTTCCATTAATTCGATTTGGTGGGGACCACAAACACTCGACCCAAGAGGATTTGACAGTACTCAAGAATGGGTCGGACAAGTGTTCTGTGCCCGGACTGCTTCATATACGAGTATAAGCTACACTTTCGTAGAGCTCTGCTAATAAACCGAAGTCGTCCATTCGATTTCCCTACGACACACCTTACGTGCTCCTTCCATTTCACTTCGCTCTGCAGTCGATGTGATTGTGACAAACAGCGCACTACTAACACTGTATTTGAATATTATAGGATTGTTTCTCCTATTCATCCACATTATTTTATATTTTTACACATTTAGAGCAATCTGTCATTAGTTGTTGTGGATATAGCACATTGTATTCCACCCAGCAATATGAGGATAAGCAGCGTGTGATAGCGTTTCTGATAAGAACTTGACATAGAAAAGATAGATACGGGTACAACTGTTATATATATGGAAAGTGGTTTCACTCTTTCCATTTTGTATGTTGACTTCACACTTGTGAGAATCGTACCAGTTGTGCAAAACTATTATTAGTTATGTTTTACATCCATATGCATGACAATATCCAGTGTGATGTAGCTTCATAATGCCTAAGGAGGCGAAATTATCTAATTGCTAAACAATGAAATAATGTATTACTTCACAGGAATATGGTATGTTTAAGTGATTTGTCCCTTTTTTTCAATTCGATACGTAGTAGAAAGCCGTCAAGTGAGGCAATAATACAGTAAGACGAGTTAGCTGTGAGAAATCATCAGAGCCTGGCTATCCAATATCCCTCAGTAGTTCTACTGGAACTTATTGCTGAGGATCAGTTAGATCTATCGTAAAAAGTACTGCCAGCTGGATCAGTTCAGCTTTTTTATTGGGACCAGGAGTTTTGAAAAGGTCCTTGTTTATTTTAGTTGGTATCTGAGGGAATGATACGGGCTTCCACGATCGGAATTGTCAGCCTCGGTACCACACGGACTTGGAGTTTTCTCATAGTGACCTTAGAAGTTTACCTGAGTGCAGTGCGATCAATTAGTCTTATTGCTCTCTAGGCATGATAATGTATTTGCGTAAAATAAAAATGATAGCGCTAAAGTATGATAGTCAGCGAAATAGGTCAGCCATACTGCCGCTCAGGTACGTTCTACTGCTCTGGTGTCATTACTTGAAGATATGTCTCTCGCTCGCCTCATTACCTAATGTTTTTATTTCTTGTGATTCTCCGCTTAAACGGACAATGACGTCCAGAATCTTTCTATACTCGTGATGAAAAGTTAAAAACATTTTCCCACCTACTTCAGTGTGATTTCTCAAACAATGAGCTTCCTTATGCACTGAAGCGCCAAAGAAACTGGTATAGACAAGTAAACAGGCAGAATACGGCGCTGCGGTCGGTAACGCATATGTAAGACAACAAGTGTCTGGCGCAGTTGTTAGATCTGTTACTGCTGTTACAATGGCAGGTTATCAAGATTTAAGTGAGTTTGAACTTGGTGTTATAATCGGCGCACGAGCGATGGGACACAGCATCTCGGAGTGGGAATTTTCCCGCACGACGATTTCACGTGTCTACCGTGAATATCAGGAATCCGGTAAAACATCAGATCTCCGACATCGCTGCGGCCGGAAAAAAAGATCTTGCAAGAACGGGACCAACGACAACCTGAACAATATCGTTCGACGTACAAGCCTTCCGCAAACTGCTGCAGATTTCAATGTTGGTCCACAACAGGTGTCAGTGTGTGAACCATTCAACGAAACATCATCGATATGGGCTTTCGGAACCGAAGGCCCACTCGTGCATCCTTGATGACTGCACGACACAAAGCTTTATGCCTCGGCTGGGCCGTCAACACCGACATTGGACTGCTGATGACTGGAAACATGTTGGTCGGACGGCTCTCGTTTCAAATTGTTTCAAGCAGATGGGCGTGTACGGGTATGGAGACAACCTCATGAATCCATGGACCCTGCATGTGAGTAGGGGACTGTTCAAGCTGGTGGCTATGTAATGATATGGGGCGTGTGCAGTTGCAGTGATACGGGACCCCGTAATACCTCTAGATACGACTCTAACAGGTGACACGTACGTAAGCATCCTGTCTGATCACCTGCATCCATTCAAGTCCCTTGTGCATCCCGACGGACTTGGTCAATTCCAGTAGGGTAATGCGACACCCCCACACGTGCGGAATTGCTACAGAGTGACTCCAGGAACATTCTTCTGTGTTTAAACACATCCGCTGGTCACCAAATTCCCCAGATACGAACATTATTGAGCATATCTGGGATGCCTTGCAACGTGCTGTGCAGAAGAGATCTCCATCCTCTCTTACTCTTATGGATTTATGGACAGCCCTGCAGGATGCATGATGCCATTTCTCTCCAGCACTACTTCAGACATTAGTGGAGTCCATGCCACGTCGTTTTGCGGCACGTCTGCATGCTCGCGGGGGTCTACATAATATTAGGCTGGTGTACCAGTTTCTTTGTCTCTTTAGTGTATTTGTAACCTAAGATTTCAATACATCTGTTTATCTGCGTATTGTTGTGAGCCCCCCCCCCCATAACTCTTAATTTAAAATAGCATTTTTAATTGCATTTAAGGATAAGTGTGCGGTTAATTACGCCAGTCAGTTGGAAACCAAAGTTGTTGTCTAGCTAGCGGATAGGACAGGAAGCTATCAGTTTCTGAAAAAAATTGAAAATTTGTGGTAAGATCTTACGGGACCAAACTGCTGAGGTCACCGGTATCTAAGCTTACACAGTATTTAGTCTAACTTAAACTAACTTACGTTGAGGACAATACACACACCCATGCCCGAGGGAGGACTCGAACCTCTGACGGAGGGAGCCTCGTGGACCGTGTCAAAGCGCCCAAGACCGCGCGGCTACCACGCGCTGTTCAGGTATTGAGTTTATCAGGACCTGACAGCACAGGAGATAGATCAGTGATGTTCAGTAACCATTCACTCACCCGGCTTTTCACGTCAATCCCACATATTTCTCCTTTTGCAGCTCTAAGTGTCTGGAAGAAGGCGTATGGTTGTAGAGTTCTTCCCTCATCAGCGTTACAGTGACCAAGTGCCTCACAACTGACACATGACACATACGAGGAGACTTCAGAACACACGTTACAGCCCGCATCTCGTGGTCGTGCGGTAGCGTTCTCGCTTCCCACGCCCGGGATCCCGGGTTCGATTCCCGGCGGGGTCAGGGATTTTCTCTGCCTCGTGATGGCTGGGTGTTGTGTGCTGTCCTTAGGTTAGTTAGGTTTAAGTAGTTCTAAGTTCTAGGGGACTGATGACCATAGATGTTAAGTCCCATAGTGCTCAGAGCCATTTGAACACACGTTACACTTTATTATCGCAGACCAGGTAACTTTTATTGTATGCTACACTCCACTGCAAAGTGACACAGATACATGACAATATTTATCAACATAGTCGCTAAGACCGTGCAAAAGACGGTCGGAACGTTCTACCAGTCGCTCAGTTCCTCGACGATAGAAATCCATTAGTTGGTCACAGCGCCATTCGAGAATTGTCGGGGAATCTGCGACTGTTGAGAATTAGTTCCTCGACTGCCTGGCCATTGTCGCCCGTGGTCGATGTCCGTGGCCTTCCTTCCCGACCAGCATCATGCACGTCTGTGCGGCCTTGGTCAAATTGTTGGCTACAATCAACTACGGTAGGACGCGACGTTCCATTTGGTCCATATACTGCCAGAATTTCACTGTTAATCTGTGAGCAATTTAGACGTTTTGCCCACAAGATTCAAAATGTCCCTCGTACTTCAACTTTGGACTACGTTTCCATTTGCCGCACCATTTCGCTCGCACGCTGTGCTGTACCTGTTACCCGTACTGCAGCAGAAGTGTGTCTGCAGGAATCCCCGACACATGTATTCTCTTCTGACAATGTCCCCCGCGCAGAGTGACCGCGTGGTTTAAGGCGTCATGTCACGGACTGCGTGGCCCCTCCCGCCGGAGGTTCGAGTCCTCCATGGGGCATTGATGTGTGTGTTGTTCTTAGCATAAGTTAGTTTAAGTAGTGTGGAAGTCTAGGCACCGATGACCTAAGCAGTTTCGTCCCTTAGGAACTCACACACATTTGAACATTTTTGACAATATCCGCTCTTGTTGCGCAGCTGCATTGAACGACATGTGTGAACTTACTTTTTCAAGTCCCCTCGTATCTCTTCTGAAAATAATTCATACATTCTTGTGCAAACGACTGCTTTGCTTGGCCTAAAGACGATACGATCACATAATCATCAGCTCATTGCTTTGTACATTAAATTTCACTTATGAATAATTGAATTAGTGAAAACTGCCTATTAGCGTGTAGATTCCCCTTTCGGCCTGATGAAAACGGCTTCACGTCGTGGCTTTGACGAGAAAGCGCATTCATACGGAACCCATACTGTTCCGTTACCGCAAAACAGCCACCAAAACACATATAAAGCAGGTGAGCCCAAGGAACACACGTCTCACTCACTCATGACCCAGACGTGCTCTGTGGTAATGAACTCAGGTGACTTTCTGGGACGTACAAAGATCTACAGATATGTGGAGTAGTCATCAAACCGTCTTGAAACCCTATGGCAACGATCAGATGGACTAATGTAACAATCATTGCCAACGCACTATAATCTGACCAAGATCTGACTCTATGCCAGCTGCGTGTCGCACCGACGTATGCAGGACAACAACAGAGTAGGCATTGTTGGGTCAACTGCTCGTGATTACCCATCAGTATCAAGTGCAAAGAACAAAGCTTTGTTGCGTTATATGGACCATGGATGCAGGCCAACAGGCGGATTCCGTACTCCTGAATTTGTGGAAAGATTCGACGCTGTATAGAGCTGTAGACTGTGAACAAAGAAACTAGCATACAGAATAGGTCCTAAAGTATGTGACAGGCTCGAAGTTTTTTGTGTACCAGACTTCAGTACGTAGTCCTGAAAAGACCATGTTTATTAGAGATTAATGTACATCTGTATTGCCTAATAAAGTAAGGTAGGATCGCTCCCGTTGTCCATTTACATAAATGGTCTATCAGACAGGGTGGGCAGAAATAACTTTTTTACTCATCTGTATTACAAAATGGGCCTTCAACTAGAATTCTGCGAAAAGCAATGCTGTACATTGAACATAACAAATTCTTTATGCTACAGTATTAGACTTACATGTTTGTTGCTACCCTATACTCCACTAATACGCCGTTATGGCGTGCATGTCTCGCCATGATAAAGAGGAAGCAGACAGTCACTGTCTAGGAAACACCGAAAAAAAAACTGTTATAAGCACCACCCTCAGACACATCACACTGATACCGTGTAGAATATAGCCTAGATAACTGCTTCACTGCCGAAGAAGCGCGGCCAATAATTTCTTCAGGTACGTCACATCCAGTTGGCGCCGCTTGTTACATTCTGCAGAGATGCCATGCTATGGTATTAAAATCGGGTGAATTAGCGGGCCAGTCAACATGTGTTAAGGTGCCTGAGTATTCCTCAAACCAGGGAAGTATGCTCAAAGCCATGAGGACCCTATTGTTGTCATGCTCGTCACCAAATCGCAGGAAAGAGGGCAACCCTTGCTCATCGAGAATGTTGAAATAAACAACCTGGTTCACGTTCAAGTTGTCGTCATTGAGCGGACCCAAATCATGCTACGAAAATTAGCCGTAAAATGACACAGACGCACTTCTGGTTGAAATATTCCCTTCATACACTGCAGGCTCTTACCGGAGGGTACTAACTCCCAGCTTTTGGATTCACTTTCACCACCTGTGTTTCAATTCAGAGACGTTGTGGGTCATAGTTTCTGATCATCACACACGGCTTCTGTCTCCTGGGATAAATCGTAAATACTAACATGACGTTTTATGGATTAAGGGTATGTGATATCGTAATTGTGGATAGTGCGTTGGATTCGACTGTTAAGCTAAGGAGCCACATTAGTGCCTTTCCTCTGAAGTAGGCTATGTTCCTCTGATGTGAGAGGTGGGTACAGTAACTTAAAATTAAGAGATCTACAGACAAAGGGTTGTTGTCAGTTCTATTTTACTTCACTACGGTCGCAGGTTCGAATCCTGCCTCGGGCATGCATGTGTGTGATGTCCTTAGGTTAGTTAGGTTTAATTAGTTCTAAGTTGTAGGGGCTGATGACCTCAGAAGTTAAGTCGCATAGTGCTCAGAGCCATTTTCTATTTTTCTAATTCGATAAATATATCAGGGTGTATGTATCGCTTTCCATCTCTTAAAAATAAAATGTGCTTCAGTTAAATAAAGGAAATGAGTTGCTTTTTGGCCGGTCCAGTACTTTTTCGTTTCCTTCACTATGTCTAAAATAACTTCGTCCTCACTAAACATTTTAACAGGCAAGTAGCGATCTCGCTGCACAGTCTCTATTCAAATTCGGTAAAGTGATTAAATCGATTGCGATTCGGTACTGGGAACCACTGTTTGCGGTAAGCCGAATTTGGGAGCCCATGAAAGTGCTGTGTAGGATCTGCTGTCTTGTGTGAACGCTCAAAATCATGCTTCTGAAGAACCGTCCTATCAGTGTTTTTGAATAACACTTTATTTGTTGCGCTAATAGCATCTTCTTACGAACTCTCGAATGGAAAAATCACATCGTTACAAAGCTACTGTAACATTTCCCGTAGTCAAATAAATTATGGAGTCAAGATAGAATATTACTTGCCTATGACGAGATATGTTACAAGAGCTGCAGCGGGAGAGGAAATGACTCTAAATAATTTTAATACAGCTGTTTCTCCGCGTATAATTTTCCTTCTTCTGTGTTCCCATGAGATGAAAGCTGGCGCCGAATTCGTCGATGGATAGTAATAAGTTGAGTGATATGTGACCCTGTGGAATTGCAGTACAATGCGATAAAATACGTCGCAGTGGACACAAAAAAGAATCGAACTTCGTATTTAAGACAAATCAGACAGTAAATTCTAAAAAAAGTGAAGTAACTACGCAAGTAACGGTAAGCAGATGGCGCTTAGCCATCACATCACCGATCTTACGCTTCACAGTTGAAATGATTAGCAGGCCGAAGTGGCCGAGCGGTTCTAGGCGCTTCAGTTTGGAACCACGCGACCGCTACGATCGCAGGTTCGAATCCTGCCTCGGGCATGGATGTGTGTGATATCCTTAGGTTAGTTAAGTTTAAGTAGTTCTAAGTTCTAGGGGACCCATAGTGCTCAGAGCCATTTTTGAAATGATTAACTGAAACATAGAATGCAATTGCGTAAATAATTATGGACACCGGACAGGTATGTTTATTGAATATTAACTCATAAATGTAAAAATTATGGAGATAACTGGCAATTAACTTAAGAGTAACAATGCGTCTAAAGGACTCGAAGATGCGTCATTTCTTTTTTTTTTTTTCTTAAAAAGAAAGAGAGAGAGAAAGAGAGAGAGAGAGAGAGCGAGAGAGAGAGAGAGAGAGAGAGAGAGAGAGAGAGAGATAGAGACATGAATGAAATTAACACACTACTTCTCTATCGGAGATGTTTCATGACTGAATCGATGAAATTTAATATGTTACAGTATGCAATAGACGTAACAGAAAAGTGAAGGGTCTTTACTTCGAAATTTCAGTAAACGCCACAAAAAACTGTAATGACTCCGCGGCGTCACGTACGATCAATTAATGTCAATAAAATTAGATCACACCATTTGGATTCGAACGAATGATTTGGTTGCCATCACTGTAGATGATACTAGAATCAGCTCTGATGGTGAATATTTGGAACTCAGTAAAGTTTACAGTGATGAATATTGGTGTGTCTGCGATGCTGTATTCGAAAGTATACAGCGAGTCATGGAGGCAAATGTCTTAAGCCAGCCTCAGAACCGTCCCTGAGTAATTAATGACCTGCATCGTCAGCGTCGTTGACGGCCGTTGGAAAATTTCAGCTCTAGCTGACGTAACGTCACTCACGTGTCCGGGATTCTTATATTTACAAAATGTAATCAGCACAGGTCTGGGTTGAAAGAGCAGGTCGCGCAGTACTTGTTCAAACAAAGAATAGTTAGTTAACCAACGTCAGTGCGAAATTTCGTCATGCGTAAACACTGGTGCGGCACGCACACTCGCCGCCGCAGGTTTTGGAGCTCAACTTCCTGGCCTCATATCGACAAGGCCGCGACTACTGAAGGAGCTTCGATGACGAGGAAGTTCCGGGACGACAGAGGGTTCAAGGAGCTCTCCGTCAGGTACGGACAGCTGATTACTCAAGGAAATACGTACAAAAGTCTTCCTTCGCTTCCGTTGTACTCGCTAGTTACTGAAGACAATGGCAAACTGGTTTGTCAATGAGCGAGAGAACTGTTATTCGTTTCCTAGACTCGCCGTAAGAAGAAACGTGCTCGGACATCGAGCACATGCTAATCCTGCAGTGGAGAGAGAGGTTGTGCTGTGATGGCAGCGGGGTTCATAGGTTGGAATACGAAGAACAATGCACGCCAATGACATTTTTTATCAACTGTGAGAAAAGTGAATGGCAGAATCTGAAGATCGACTCTCGCCAGAAATTAATTGCGGGTAAACAGTTAATTCGACGCTATTGAAACTGATTTTATCGTTTGTGTCATTGTTATCATGTTTTTTTCTCATGTTATGGTAAGCTCATGTGACTTACATTTGGTTAATATTTAATTATTTATAACAAAAAAATGGTTCAAATGGCTCTGAGCACTATGGGACTTAACTGTTGAGGTCATCAGTCCCCTAGAACGTAGAACTACTTAAACCTAACTAACCTAAGGTCATCACACACATTCATGCCCGAGGCAGGATTCGAACCTGCGACCGTAGCGGTCGCGCGGTTCCAGACTGTAGCGTCTAGAACCGCTCGGCCACTACGGCCGGCTATTTATAACAAAATGAGTGTAAATGGAGTTACCAAGTTATGTAACACCGTACCTGAACTCTATTCATTCTCAGTCAAAACTGGCATATTGTTAAATACTACGATAGTGCTTGGTGGTATCACTGGTGACTTAATATTCGTAGAGGAATTTGTGACTTCCACTTTGGCTTCTACAACATAGGATTTCACAATCAATAGTATCTTCCACTGCAAGGTTAGAGCTCCTCAAATTACAAAACTCTGACCTCTTTTGCGTCAAGAAACACAATTTGAAACTTCTGACCTCGGCCGCGAGTCGAACTGAAATCTTTGTTTTTCGACACTTTTCTAAAACTACTCAAAGACTGAGACTCTCATGGCCTCAACACACTCTTTTGACAATTTGTCATTAACATAAACTCTACTTCTTTTGTTAATTATCTATAACTGGCAATATATAATCGTAAAAGCTGAGAGCTCGCTGTTCTTCCCTCATTAATAGCTTTTCTGTTTAACAGGCGTTTGAAGAGGGATTAGGATTAATTAATTCAGAAAACTTTATTTGCCACTGCCACAGGGCACTTTGAAAATATTAGTGGTGTGTAGGATCGAATCTGGTGGCTTTTTAATCCATTCACTGGTACTGAAGATTACATAGGCTCCAAAGTTCCATGGAGCTTTGTGGCTTGCATCCAAAATGTTCTCTCCATAAGCACTAGAAGACATTTTTAAGAGCAGTTTTCAGCTTTGAAAAGGATGTAAACAACGTTTGTCGTTGTGGTATTGTTTCTAAGCTGACGAACTTTCTCAAAATATAAATTGCTATCACGCATTCAATGAATTGATAAAGTAGATTCAGATGTTTAGTGTTGACGGCAGATAAAATTGATGCAAACAGACCATGGTCTCCTATGCAGTCCTACTGAACACAGCTTTGTACTGTTTCTTTTTGTGAAGTAATAGGCCTATACCTGAGTTGTGCAACTGCGTTGTTGACAGACTATTTTCAGGGAGTTTGTGAACTTCTCACGAAGGGAAGAACACTGCATTTGAGGTGATGTTTTTATATTCAAGTTCCAGTGTTAATTTATCACAAAAAGAAGAGCAGACGACATGTGAATGTAGTCTTTCCCAGCGTATACAGCTGACGAAAAGCTCTCAGGTTTGCAGCCAGGTGACAGTGTTATAAAATTACGACGGTTCCACGAGTGACATGCTCATCATCTTCTGACTAAGAGCAGATGAGTTTAACCCTCCCATTGTTTGAATTTAATGTGGATCATTAGGCAAGCATTGTTCGTTGAACAAGGTTCTCTACCGTTAAGAACAAAAGTGAAGTTTTATGTAATAATTGCTTCCATTCTAGTATGTTCCTTAGAAAAAGTTATTATATATTACAACTGATTTAGAATTACAACTACATATTAGGAGATTGTGGACATTTGTTCCCCAAGAAAGGGAGGAGTGAAAGTTGCCGTTTTACGTCTGCTTGGTATAAACAACTTTAGTGACGGACCATATGGGCAGTTGGATGACTGTGAAAATGGGACTCCGCTGTCTCATTGCTAACACAGCGATTCCAGTATTCATTTGAAATAATTCACGAAAATTACATCTTCATGGAGTTGCGACTGGACTTGTGTCTAGGTGTAGCGTCTTTGATTAGCAATCAAAACTTCTTCGGTCCCGCGTTCGAACAGTGCCACTGCTTAAATTTGCAATAAAAATCATGAGCATTGGCAGCGAAGAATTTTGGTATAAAAAGTCACCCTCACTCTGCCATTGGCTTTGTCAAGGAGGGCGGAGGAGTGGACGAAGGTTCATGGCATCTTGGCCTTGGGGTCGGTAACTGCTCTAAAGGCGGAAGAATCAGCTATGATCAACGCCTAGAGGATGCAGAAGGCAATGTAATCAGTGCATTAAAGATACATAATATATATCCACAGGATATGTGGCCTGTAGTGGCAAAAGAGTCATTATGATCTCTCCATTGGCAAAAGATTGTTGATTAGTCCACCATTCGGATCTTCGAGAGGGTATTGCCAAGATGGAGGTGACATGAGAAAAAGACTGAATAACCAACGAAACGAAAACGTTCTACGAGTCGGCGCGTGGAATGTCAGAAGTATGAACGTGGTAGGGAAGCTAGAGAATCTGAAAAGAGAAATTGAAAGGCTCAGTTTAGATGTAGTGAGAGTCAGTGAAGTAAAATGGAAAGAAGACAAGGATTTCTGGTCAGATGAGTATAGGGTAATATCAACGACAGCAGAAAACGGTATAATTGGAGTAGGACTCGTTATGTGTAGGTGGGTGGGCAGAGAGTGTTTTACTATGAACAATCATACAATGAAGGCTTTCACGACCGATGGTACTGTTGTTGATAATTCTTCCTGGTTATATGACCTTAGTCCATGGAATTCTTTTATTCCTAACGTTTCGTCCAATACTACGTTGGACACCTTCAGAGGTATGGCTGGTCCTGCTGAGTCCTGCCGACCTCTGAAGATGTCCAACGTAGTATTGGACGAAACGTTAGGAATAGAAGAATTCCATGGACTACGACCTTACTATGAACAGTTCAGTGATAGGGCTGTTCTCATCAGGATCGAAACCAAACCAACACCTACAACGATAGTTTAGGTATACTTGCCGACGTCGTAAAGAAGAAGAGATGGAGAAAGTATTTGAGAGTATTGAAAGGGTAATTCAGTACATAAAGGGAGATGAAAATCTAATAGTCGCGGGGGACTGGAATGCGGTTGTAGGGGGAGGAGTAGAAGCAAGGGGTACGGGATAATATGGGCTTGGTAGTAGGAAAAATAGTGGGGAAAGACTAACTGAGTTCCGTAATAAATTTCAGCTAGTAACAGCGAATACGTTCTTCAAGAACTACAAGCAGAGGGAGTGTACTTGGGAAAGGCCGGGAGCTACAGTTGATCGATGAAAGAAGGAAGTACAAAAATGGTTAGCGAAATTCAGGAATACAGAAATACAAGTCGCTGAGGAATGAAATAAATATGATGTGTACAGAAACTGAGAGGAAATGGCAGCATGAAATACGTGAATAAATCCAAAAAGAAATGATTATGGGAAAGACTGACTCGGCATGTATAAAAGTCGAAACAACCTTCGGTGAAATTAAAAGCAAGTGTAGTAACATTAAGAGTACAATGAGAATTCCACTTTTAAATAACTAGAAGTGCGCAGATAGGTGAAAAGAGTGCATTGAAGGCCTCTATCAGGGGTAAGACTTTTCTTATGTGATTTAAGAAGAACAAGAGTCGACATAGAAGAGATAGCAGATCCAT
Source organism: Schistocerca cancellata (assembly GCF_023864275.1). NCBI lineage: Eukaryota > Metazoa > Arthropoda > Insecta > Orthoptera > Acrididae > Schistocerca > Schistocerca cancellata. The sequence continues at coordinate 523,756,627 of NC_064630.1, read as the reverse complement.
TATTAGAATCAGAATTTAAAAGAGCCTTGGAAGGTTTAAGATCGAATAAGGCAGAACGGATAGATAACATGCGACCAGAATTTCTAAAAATCACTGTGGGAAGTGGCATCAAAACGACTATTCACGTTGGTGTGTAGAATGTACGAGTCTGGCTATATACCACCTGAATTTCTGAAGAATATCATTTAAATAATTCCGAAGAATGGAAGAGCTGACAAGTGCGAGAATTTTCGCACTCCAGCTTAAAAACTCATGCATCCAAGCTACTGAAAAGAATAATATATAGAAGAAGGAAAAGTAAACTGAGGACGTGTTTGATAACGATCATTTTGGCTTTAGGAAAGGTAAAGGCACCCAAGGAGGCAGTTCTGACATTGCAGTTGATAATGGAAAGAAGACTAAAAGAAAATGAAGACACGTTCATAGGGTTTGTCGACCTAGAAAAAGTATTCGATAATGTCAAATGGTGCAAGATGTTCGGAATTCTGAGGAGAATAATGGTAAGCTGTAGGGAGAGATGGGTAATATACAACATGTACAAGAGTCAAGAGGGAATAATAGGAATTGTATACCAAGAACGAAGTTATCGGATAAAAACCTGTGTAAGACAGGGATGTAGTCTTTCACCCCTACTGTTCAATCTGTACATCGAAGAAGCAATGATGGAAATAAAAGAAAGGCTCAAGGGTGGAATTAAAAGTCAAGGCGAATGGATATCAATGATAAGATTCGCTGATGGCATTCCTGTCCTCAGTGAAAATGAAAAAGAATTACAGGATCTGTTGAATGGAATGAACAGTCTAATAATTACATAATATAAACTGAGAATAAATAGAAGAAAGACGAAAGTAATGAAACGTATCAGAAATAAGAACAGCAAGAAACTTAACATCAGGACGAAGTAGAAGTAGGTAAGGAATTGTACTACCTAAGCAGCAAAATAACCAATGACGGACAGAGCAACAAGGACACCAAAAGCAGACTAACACTGGCAAAAAGGGCATTCCTGCCCAAGAGAAGTCTACTAGCGTCAAACATAGGTCTCAATTTGCGGAAGAAATTTCTCAGAATCTACGTTTGGTATGGTAGTGACGCATGAACTGTGGGAAAAACGCAAAAGAAAATAATCGAAGCATTTGACATTTGGTGCAAAAGAAGAATTTTGAAATTTAGGTGGGTTGATAATGTAAGGAATGAGGAGGTTTTGCACAGAATCGGAGAGGAGAGGAATATGCAGAAAACACTGACAAGGAGAAGGGACAGGATGATAGGACTTCTGTTAAGACACCAGGAAGTGACTTCCATGGTACTACAGTGAGCTGTAGAGGGCAGGAAATGTAGAGGAGGATAGAGATTGGAAGAGACCCTGCAAATAATAAAGAACTTAGGTTGCAAGTGCTACTCTGAGATCAAGAGGTTGGCACGTCAGAGGAATTCATGAAATTTATCTCTTCGCCCTAAATACGATGGGCAAGTGAGGCCATTGGTGTATCAGACGAGACGGTAGTAACATAGCCCCAGGATTCGAAGTTTCGCAAAATGACGCTCTACATAATATATTAGACATGCTGTGTACGTTTAATCATTTGAATGTAATATATCCGAAGTTCCTGGATTTCTAGCATTATATTGCTACAGTTTGAAACTCCTTTGGCATCACAACACGACCAATTGTAAATTTATTTTCCTAACCTTTTTTGCCCGCATTACGATCAAAACTGTTTGTAGCTGATACCACATAAGGGGCTGTAGCAATTTTCGTGTAGATAACTATGATGAGTTCTTGTATAGTGAAGGGTTCCGTTTGTGTCCTTGTAGGTAGTGGTTCATCTGGCACGTAGCTTTAATGTTCTCCACCTTAATGTCCCCACCCGATACATCAGTAACCATTGAAACTGCTACATGCTCTAAACCTATTGAGATATTTGAGTTTTAAGCAACGACAGTAGCATCAGTTCTAGAGACAAGGAATTTTACGACGTCATCTCTTTTCCTATTTCTAGTATAATTCCCATGATTTAGATGACTACCCCACCTAGATTCGATCAGATAACTTGCTAGATGAACGTCACACTCTAGTGTAAGTTGTCTAGATGTTGACACGGTGGCGTCAATTTATCATTTTTCGAAACCTCGGAGTATTAGTTACAATACTACAGTTATGCATCTCAATAAACTAAACAACTTAGTTTTGTTTTATTGTTACTAGACTGAACGCTCAAATAGTGCACTGACGCTGGCACTTTTATAAATTTCGGTACACCGCTTCAGGCCTTCGATTTTAATTTGTCTTCAGCCTGAAAGGTACTGAAGAGATTCTGGTCGTATGTAAAATATGATAGCGGCAAGACACTTTCAACGCCTTCTCTAAGCGATAGCAACGGAAATACTATCGATGACAGTGCTGCCACAGCAAAGTTACTAAACACAGCCTTCCGAAATTCCTTCATCAAAGACGACGAAGTAAATATTTCAGAATTTGAATCAAAATCAGATGCCAACGTGCATAACTTAGAAGTAGATATTTTTGGAGTGGTGAAGCAAGTTAGATCACTTAATAAAAGCATGTCTTCCGGTCCACACCGTATACCATTTAGATTCCTTTCAGAATACGCTGATGCAATAGGTCCATACTTAAAATCATATACAACCGCACGATCGATGAACGATCCTTACCCAAACACTGGAAAGCTGCACAGGTCATACCAATATTGTAGAAAGGTGTCAGGAGTAATTCACTAAATTACAGGCCCGTATCATTAACGCCGATCTGAGAAAACGGTCTATTGATACACAGTCAACACGGATTTAGAAAACATCGTTCTTGTGAAACACAAATAGCTCTTTACTCACATGAAGTGTTGAGTGCTATTGACTAGGGATTTCAAATTGGTTCCGTATTTCTAGATTTCCAGAAGGCTTTTCACACTGTACCTCACAAGAAACTTGAAATCAAATTGTGTGCTTATGGAATATCGTCTCAGTTATGTGACTAGATTCGTGATTTTTAAGACATCGCAGTTTGTAGTAATTGACGGACAGGCACCGAGTAAAACACAAATGTTTTCCGACGTTCGTCAAGGTAGTGTTATCCGCCCCCTGCTGTTCCGTATCTACTTAAATGAGTAGGTGGCAGTCTGAGAAGACGTCTTAGGTTGCTTACAGATGATGCTGTCCTTTATCGTCTACTAACGCCATTATAATATAAAAAACATGCAAAACGATTTAGAAAACATGTCTGTATGGTGCGAAAATAGGAAATTAACCCTAAATAATGAAAAGTGTGAGGTCATCCACATGAGTGCTAAACGGAATCTGTTGAACTTCGGTTACAGCATAAATGAGTAAAATCTGAAGGCCATAAACTCTAGTAAATACCTGGGATTACTATTAGGAGAAACTTAAAATGGAAACAACACGTAGTAAGTTTTGTGGGGATGGCAAATGAAAGACTACGTATTATTGGCAGAACACTTAGAAAATGTAAGAGATATACTAAAGAGATTGTCTACGCTACGCTTGTCCGTCCTCTTTTGGAGTACTGCTGCGCCGTCTGGGATCCTTACCACGGATTAACGGAGTACACAGAGAAAGTTCAAAGAAGAGCAGCTCGTTTTGTATTATCGGGAAATAGGGGTGAGTGTGTCACTGACATGATACAGGATTTTGGGCCAACATCATTAAAAGAAAAGCGAAATTCGTTGCGGCGGAATCTTCTTAAGAAATTTCAATCAACAACTTTCTCCTCCGAATGCGAAAATATTTTGTTGACACCGACATACACAGGGATGAACGATCATCATAATAAACAAGGACAATCAGAACTCCAACGGAAAGATAAAGGTGTTCGATTTTCTCCCGCGCTGTTAGGGATTGAAGTAATAGAGGATTATTTTGAAGGTCGTTCGATGAACCCTCTGCCAGGCACTTACGTGTGATTTGCAGAGTATCCGTGTCGATGGACATGTACAACCGGTGAGTCGCGCATTACAACGCCAGCCCTATTGTAATTAAGTATGAACAGAGTATGCCGAAGAAAACCGCCAGGTTAACCGAGCGTGCTAACGCGCTGCTTCCTGGACTCGGGTAGGCGCGCCGGCCCCGAATCGAATCCGCCCGGCGGATTAACGACGACAGCCGGTGTACCGGCCAGCCTGGATATGGTTTTTAGGCGGTTTTCCACATCCTCCTAGGTGAATACCGGGTTGATCCCCACGTTCCGCGTCAGTTACACGGCTCGCAGACGTCTTCCCAATTTCGCAATATTCCATGGATCACACTAGTCGCAGACAGTTGGGGTACACTAATTCCATCCTGGGGGGTACGGGGTGGCGGCAGGAAGGGCATCCAGCCACCCCTTCAACTAACATTGCCACATCCGATTAACCATGCTGACCCTGCGTATCCGCAGAAAAACCGGCACAAGCAAAAGAAAGAAAGAAAGAGTTTACCGAAGAAAATCAAAAGATGGTGTTGATTATAAGTATAGATACCAGGAAAATTCATAAATGTCGGAAAAAAGAACATAGTTGGTAAAATAATCCGATGTTAGAGAATGCGCTGTAAATACGTGTTACAATTAGAGAAATTTGGATGTTGTTCTCCATGTGAGCATGTTGGAGAGCGAGCGTAATCTTACCTTGCTTTCGTCTAAACAATTCAACACTTCGTTTCCGTATCGCGAATAGCAGAAATGGAATTCCTTCCATTCATTTTTTCCTCGTGTCCTAAATTGATACATGACGTTCGTATTCTTTCCTGGCCACTCTTCGCCTGTTACTTACACATTAAAATAGGTTTCATTGCGTCCTAAATTCACTGCGTTCAATAACAAAACCTGATACGATAGTAATCCCAAAAGCAAGGTCTCCTATTTTTTATGAGTACATAGACCTGTTTATTTCTACAATGGTTTACATCAGTTTACAGCTTGAAAATTTAGCTGTTTTTCGACGTAATCACCATCTCTGTCGATGTATTTTTGTAGACTCTGTGGCAGTTTTTGTATGCCCACGTCATACCAGCTCGCCACCATGCAGTTCAGAAAGTTATGAACCTCTTCTTTCACCTAGTCGTCGGAGCTGAATCGCTGGGACCACAATTAACGCTGACAGGTACTTTGAGACCCTGAAAAAACTCAAACGGGCAATTCAGAACCGGAGAAGAGGAATGTTGAGCAAGGGAGTACACATTCTCCATGACAACGATCGCCCACAAATCGCTCGGCAAACCGTTTCTGCCCTGCAGCAATTTCAGTTGGACATGATCACCCACCAACCCTATAGCCTTGACTTGGCGGCCAGTGACTACCACCTGTTCCCGAGGTTAAAGGAACATTTGGCCGGAAAGTGATTCAGTTACGACGACGAGGTGAAAGAAAAAAGTTCATAACTTTCTCAACAGCATGGCGGCGAGCTGCTATGACATGGGCATACAATAACTGCCACAGCGTCTAAAGATGCATCGACAGAAATGGTGATTGTGTCGAAATATAGCTAAATGTTCAAGCTGTAAACTGATGTAAACCATTGTAGAAATAAACAGGTCTATGTACTTATAAAAAATAGGAGACCTCACTTTTGGGATTACCCTCGTAGTAAAAACCGTCTACTGCCTTCATATGTGAGCCTCCCATCGAAGAAAATGTAATGGACTCCCTGCAACACTTCGTTCCATTCCGCACCACTGTTCGGAGATCAGTAGCAGCCGCCGGACTGGGTAACTATCATCCCACGTGTGTGCTGTCGTTAACGCCACAAAACAAACAGCTACGTTTGGAGTGTTGCCGTGGCCAGGAAGCATGTACTACTGTCGAGAGGCGTTGCATTTTGTTCAGCGGAGATTGTAGCTGGGGACTATGGTAGCGCCGTGCTTGAGCGTCCAATTCCTGCAGTCTTTTGGAGAGCCGTGGGAATGACTTCAGGTCGCGACTGGAAGTGACTGAGAGAACTCTCAGGGCACAACGGTACGTCACGGACATCCTGCATCCTCATATGTTACCTCTCATGCGGTAGTATCGTGATCCTGTTGTTCAGCAGAACAGTGCTCACGCACACACGTGGCACGTGTCCCAGGCGTCTGCGTGATGTTGAGGTGGCTAGCCGTTCTGTCCCATATAGAACATGTGTGGAGCCAGCTCGGACGTCAACTCCGTCCGTGCCGGTACCTAGGATGTCAAGAGCCAGTCACGACAGTTGGGCATCATATTACCTCAGAGACAACACAACAGCTATGACACATTCTTCTCAGGCGAATCGGTGCATGCATGTAGACCAGAGGGGATCACCGTCATAGTGATAAGTAGGGTTGTGCTGCCAAGTACTTCTTAAGTGTGACTCGATTTTGTGATCACTTCAGTTACATCAAATACCTTCTATAACCATGGGTGCCTCTGGGTATTTCACTTTTTTTCAGGCTGTGTACAAAAGGAATCAACAAAATTGCTAGGAGAAGTGTTTCTACAGTGCTGATACCACAATGAAGGTCCTCCCATAACATGTCCTTACGATGAAACTTTGACTTCTAAATGTACACTGAAGCGCAAAAGAAATTGGTGTAGAAATGCGTATTCAAATGCAGAGATAAGTAAACAGACAGAATCCGGCGTTGCAGTCGGCATCGTCTATATAAGACAACAATTGTCTGGTGTACGTAGTTATTAGACCTGTTGTTGCCACTACAATGCCAGGTTATCAAGATTTGAGTCTGAAGGTGGTATTAAAGTCAGCGCACGAGTGATGGAACACATCATCTCCAAGGTAGCGATGAAGTGGAGATTTTTCCGTATGACCATTTCACGAGTGTACCGTGAATATCATCCGGTAAAACACCAAATCTCCGAAATCGCTTCGACCGGAAGAAGATTCTGCAAGAACGGGACCAACGACGACTTAAGAGAATCGTTCAACGTGACAGAAGTACAGCCCTTACGCAATTTGCTGCAGATTTCAATGCTGGGCCATCAACAAGTGTCAGCGAGCGAGCCATTCAACGAAACATCATTGATATAGGCTTTCGGAGCCGAAGGCTTACTCGTGTACCCTTGATGACTGCACGACATAAAGCTTTACACCTCGTCTGGGCCCGTCAACACCGACGTTGGACTGTTGATGACTGAAAACATGTTGCCTAGTCGAAATAGTTTCATTTCAAATTGTATTGAGCGCATGTACGTGCACGGGTATGGAGATAACCGCATGAATCCATGGACACTGCATGTCAGCAGGGGACTGTACAAGCTGGTGGAGGCTGTGTAATGGTGTGGTGTGTGCAGCTGGATTGATATGGCACTCCTGATACGTCTAGATGCGACTGTGGCAGGTGACACGTACGGAGGCATCCTGTCTCATTACCTGCATCCATTCATGTGCACTGTGCATTCCGATGGACTTGGGCAATTCCAGCAGAACAATGTGACACCCTACAATTGCTACAGATTGGCTCCAGGAACACTCTTCTGAGTTGTACCTCCGCTGGCCACCAAACTCCCCAGACATGAACATTATTGAGCATATCTGGAATGCGTGGCATCGTGTTGTTCAGAAGAGATCTCCACCCCCTCGTACTCTTACGGATTTATGGACAGCCCTGCTGTGTTCAAAAATGGTTCAAATGGCTCTGAGCACTATGGGACTCAACTGCTGTGGTCATAAGTCCCCTAGAACTTAGAACTAATTAAACCTAACTAACCTAAGGACATCACACACATCCATGCCCGAGGCAGGATTCGAACCTGCGACCGTCGCGGCGTGTGATTCCAGACTGTAACGCCTTTAACCGCTCGGCCACCCCGGCCGGCTGCAGTGTTCATCTTGTCAATTCCCACTACTTCGGACATTAGTCGAGTCCACCCCACGTCGTGTTGTGGCGCTTCTGCGTGCTCTCGGGGAGCCTATACGATATTAGGCAGGTATATAAGATATTTTGACTCTTCAGTGTATTTCGCGACGGTAAAACACTGACAAATAGTCCTAGTTTATTCACTGTCTCTTTTATTCCTAGAATAATCACTATAGCTAACACTATAAGTACAGTTTCATCAAGCAAAATAATGTTTTCTTTGAAAAAGCACTCTCATAACGGGTGCGCCAGTGTTTATAGTAGGATATTAAAAACACACCATCAGGCAGTAACGGTAATTTATTTATTACCTCTTATGTCAAATAATAGTTAAAGGTAAGCCATTTACTATTGTGTAAGTCATTGTCCATTGCGTGGATTACTTTCTGAATATGAGTCTTGTCAAATGAAGCCGCTTCTGCACAATACAATTCATCTTGGCGGAGTCTGAAGCTTTCCATAGCTCGGAGTAACGTATTCCCTAGGACATTGCCGACGGCAGTTCTGATGCGATCCTTCAACTCAGGAATGGTGGCCAGAATTTGGATGGATTTTTTTTTTGACAGACATTTCCTGATAGTGTAATTTCCCGTTTTGGTGACGTTGCCTGACCGCCTCGCTCCTCACCTGACCTTTCATGTGCAGACTTTTTCCTTTGAAGCTATCTGAAGCAAGAAGTCTTCCGAACACGTTGTGCCACCATTCCTGAGTTGAAGGATCGCATCAGAACTGCCGTCGGAATTGTCCCAAGGAATATGTTACGTCGAGTTATGGAAAGCTTCCATCGCCGCCTAGACGAAAGTGTTGTGCAGACGGGACATCATTTGACAGGAGTCATATTCAAAAAGTAATCCACGCAATGGACAACGTCTTACACATTAGTAAATGGCATACCTTTAACTATTAACTGACGGAAGAGGTAATAAATAAATTACAGTTACTGCCTGATGCTGTGTTTTAAATTACCTACCATGAACGCTGCCGCACCCTGTGCCAACCACCTTTTCATCTTATCTACGTCCTAGAAGCAAACAAGTAAGAAGGAAACTGGATGCAAGAAACACAGCGTTCGTGTACAATACTGAGAGAACGGTGTTGAAAACTCCAACGTGCCAAGTAGTCGCCACTAGAGCTGTCTCAGGTCACAATGCTCCCGGGAAGTGCCTGCCACCTTAACTCCGTTCGCTACGCTATTAAGGGCGGCGAATACGTCTGTGAAATTGTGGAACTCTTCTGTTGCTTGCGACGAGAACTCGGCACGGCAGCAGCGACTGTCATTTCGAGTAATAACAGGGCGGGGGCAGAGGCGTCTGCTCCGGCGTTTGCCAAGCGTCCTGTCGGCTGCGTTAATCAGCCGATTAACGGACACTGTAATTGAGCTCCGTAAACGGCTTGCGCAAATTATTCCCAAACACGGGCGACCGCTTACCACATTACTTTCCGTTTATCACTTTCTCTGTAATAATAACTTTTCCTTTCTGTTTCTTTGGGGCTACTGCGTCTCCTTAACGGATATAAGTGAACAATTAGGTGTAGATATTCTGTCATTTTGTCATCTTGTTATTTTCTCTGAATTGAGACTGAAATGATAATAATAACTACACATATTCAAACTATTCATATATTCATGTTAATTTGTTAATGAGATATCAGATAGTCTCTTGTACTCGTAAAAATTGTCCGATGATTATGTGTTTAACTGTCGTATGCATTTCAATTCTCCTACGGACATAAATTAATCATTTTTGAGCGAATTGTCAGTTAATCCTGAAGTTCCTTTTCAGTTACCAAGATAGTCAATAAGGACACAAGTACAACATTTATTAACAGATTCGAACTAGTAATGTGGTAGAGAAACAGCATACTTTTGTGTCATGCAACCTTTGCACACAATCATGCCAATTTTTCCTTTATATAATAGCCCATATGCGAGTATATGGTACATGTGAAATTTTCGTTTGCTTACAACGAAAACTATACATCGAACCTTTATTTAACTGGAAAATTTCATAATGCTGCTGTAACACTCCTTATTACTAGTGCTTGTCCAAGAAGATGATTGGTGTAGAAACACGCAATACTGTTTTCATCTTCCTAAACAGGTGATGATTTTTGTTAATCGTCGCATTTCGAACAATTACTGGCAAAAACAGAACATGAAAAATATAGACCTTAGTGTCCCCTGACAACTGTTTTTAAGCAAAAAAATTCTGAGCCATTATTAACTGATATACCGTTCGTCATGACTAACTAGAATTCATGAAAGCGGGCCAGGACAGTTGAACAGTATGTAGCAATATGCAGAAATTGTGAAACCTATGGAAATATAACTGCACGTTAATACAAACAGACTAACCACAATGTTTGATTGTTATTGCCGCAGCAAAGCAAGAGAAGGAAATAGAAATACAGAGCCGGCAGCGGTGGTCCTGCGGTTCTAGGCGCTCAGTCCGGAACCGCGCGACTGCTACGGTCGCAGGTTCGAATCCTGCCTCGGGCATGGATGTGTGTGATGTCCTTAGGTTAGTTAGGTTTAAGTAGTTCTAAGTTCTAGGAGACTGATGACCACAGATGTTAAGTCCCATAGAGCTCAGAGCCATTTGAACCATTTTTTAGAAATACAGAATTATCACCGTCGTAATTATTTCCTTATTGTTGCATGAGGTAGTAGATTCAGACCACTTAGGTGACGATAAACACAACGTTATTAATCACTCTTCCAACATCAGTTTCGATCAAGAATTGCGTTCGTATAAAGTAAACGTACTGAAATGAGGCTTGTGCTGTTTTTAATCAAACCGATCTGATGGACGGAAATTACATAAACAGATAAAGAAATGACATAAATAACTAAAGAAAATACATCAAAATACAGAGATAGCTGCAAAGAAGCGTGATAGAATGCCGGACTGGAAGACGCAAATGGAACATGAATCGTTCAGAATGCGGCCGAATACTACGTGAAAATGCCGTCAGTCTCCATTATCAGTGTCAGACGGTCTACCATTATAATGTTTATTTGTAGCACATTCATTAATAAAAAGTGTTTCTATTAAAATTTAACACTTTTTTCGTTTATAAAAATTCGGCTATACGGAGTTATAGCTTACTTGTATACTTGTATAAAAGAAACTCTTACTCTGACATCCGCCAGTACATAATCTTCCTCCCACCCCTATATACACATAAGCACTGACACATAGACACACAGAAAGAGAGAGCTAGCAGATTTTGTTCTCCCTGTTAATCCCTCTATACACAAGCGTTAAAATGCTAAATGGGCAGCGACCGTTTAACTCTACAGAAGTCAGGAACCGACTTGCTCAGTCAAATGATCTCCCTCCGCTGGTGTTCTTTGTTTCTCAATCCATGCCACTCGCAACATCAGAAAGAAGCCCGTTGGGCGCAAAGAAATCTTAATAGCGATGAAACTCAATGGAACTTTCTCAGGCGTGAAACATTGTAATTCCGTTAAAAATCTGATGCGATTCGGATAGAGTATACGTTTCCAACCTCTGATGAAAGCGTGAAACTTCCGAAACATCGCGAATGTTCAGCGACATTACGCAGTTAGTGCCTCTGGAACGTGTTGTATTCTGACAACTATTACAATGTAACAAGCCTCACATCTTCTGCGACGCTCATTTAAAACAGATAAAGTGTAACTGTACAGCACTTTCTAGATACTGAAAAAGAAGAAATGATCCACTTGCTCTTTAAAATTTGTACGTATTTGAATATAGTGAACGCTAATTACGGAAACGGGTCAAGGATACTTTTTTTCGAGCCTCTGGTCACTCTGTCCAAAAAAATATAGAGGCTGCCCTGCTAATATATTTTAACTGAATTAGAAACCAACATGGATGTTATTTATGTCACCTACAGAAATGGCACTGACAAACAAACTTGTAAAGACCGTTAATTACTGAATTTCCATTATAACCCCCTGCGACGTGGGGGCTGAGCTGAATGCTTAGGACGATGAATCATTTCCGTTCTACGGAAAAAAACGTTTAAAAATATCTTAGCCGTGGTGTAGTCGCCGGCGCCAGTGATTCTCTTATCTAGTAGGGATAGTAATCCTGTTCGTTCCGGCATATGCGTTTTCTCTTTGGTGATCAATCTGATCGTAATTTGTGTTCACAGCCGGAAACGGTGTTTGACTGTGATTATCCCTGCTGAGGCGGAAATAAGGAATCCACTCTTGGTTAATTCACTCTTGGTTCCGGCAGACATATATTGAATAGTGGTGTTCAGAGCATAAAACGAGAATAGTAAGCGTGAGTAATGTGAAACCTGCGTGAATCATTCTAGCACAGCGCGCAGGCCATGTTTTGCATTAAGACACTGGGTTTTTATTGTGCTTAAGTATCTTGGGATTTGTGCTGTGGTCTCCGTTTGAAGCGGCCGTGACCCTCGTGTCTTATATTACAGTTTTAACCCCTTGCCTTACTATTTAAGTTCCGTTAGCGTGAGCCAAGTGGCTGCAAGGTACGGATGCGCCTTACGATTCCCGTACCTCACCCACGCTAAGGCTGCGGTGCACTAGCCTGGTAGCGTCCGAAGTCGTGAAGACGCCCTCGTGATTTGTAAGTACGAGTGTGAGATACCAGTAACGTGACATTTTTACAGGTATCATAAATAATGACGATTAGTTACTCATTGGAAACGAAACATTCATTGTCACAAACGCAACGATATATTCACAAACGTTTTATTTCCCTTTATAAGCAAACATACATTGATGAAATACATCTTAATAATAATATTCACAACAATTCAATGATCTAAGACTGTATAATATTTTGTTCAAAACATTCTGGGACCTGTTACGTTAGTACGTTGGGAAACATATTTTCAAACGCAACATCTTCACAATGACATGTAGACGAATTTAATAGTCTTCGATTGTACGATATCGTTCAAAACAATCTGGCACATGTAATGCAACCCTGCACTTGTTGCATTCCCACTTCCCACGTTGTTTCGCTGCGTCGTTTCTGCTTCCTGTACACTACACAAGCTCTCTCAGGATTTACTTTTGATGGTGTTGGATCAATATGTATGGGAAAATGAGCCCAATGTTGCACATGCAGTCTTTGTGGTATATCGCCGGATGTTATTCGTCCCTTCCGAGTATATTCCGGTAAAGGTGTAGTTTTCAACAATGATTCTGCAATGCGAATCCTATATTCTGAGTAGCTCTGTCGTTTGCCGCAATGTATTTTGTAATACAAAATGTACGTGTTAAATAAAGCAACATCAAATAGGTAAAAGAATATCTTGCGCTATCCTTTCATACATTTTCTCATCACAGCTAAGCACGCGAGCATCTGATCTTGGAGATCAATTCCAATCATGCCTCTATTGTATTCGACGACACATTTCGGTTTCCACGATGCATTGTGGAGAGGTGTGTCTGTGGCAATCATTTCTGCTGTTGAATGTTTTATGGAAAGCATGTAAACGTCTCGTTTATCTTTCCAATTTGGGGCCAATATTCCATTACAACTCCTCACTGTATATTCTCCCTTCTTTGCCTTCAGGAAGTCTGTGGGCATATTTTTTCTGTTTGATCGCACTGTTCCAATCACATTAGTTTTATTGGCGAGGAGAGTTTTGAAAATTTAGGGCGAAGAAAACCAGTTATCTAAATACAGAGTATGCCCTTTGTGTAATACCGACTCTGATAGTTCTAGAACTACACTTTCAGAGGCACTACCACTAGCATCACGTTTGTCACTACCTGTGTATATCTTACAATCATAGCAGTATCCTCAACTTGACTCACACAATTTATAAATTTTAATACCAAACCTCGCTCTTTTTGATGGGTTAAATTGTTTGTAGGCTAAGCGCCCCTTACATTTCATTAATGATTCATCAATGGCAATATTCTCTTGCATTGTGTACACTTCCTTAAATTTTTGATTGATCCTTTCTATGACTGGCCTTAGTTTGTACAGCTTATCTGTGTTGTCGGCTAAACTTTTATTCGCCAGGTGCAGAAATCTACTTATGTGCAGAAATCTCCCGAATGGCATCGTCTTCCTAAATATTGGCGTTTCTATAATGGCCCTCCTAGACCAATACATCTGAATCGACCGTTTTCTTACTTCAGCCATGATTATACATAGCGCAATGTATATTTTTATTTCATTACAGCCGATAGGAGACCACTTTTAGTCTTTTTTTCATCTCTTCTGTTCATTGTGCATATCTATTCGTCTCAGTTACGATGTTTTCCCAAAATGTACTATTAAACATTAAATAGAAAACGTCTAATTCTCTTATGCTTGTACTCACGTGCTGCAAAGCTGCTTCCTTTATTCCGGGAATTTCGTATACGTCCAGATTGTTGGTTCATTGTCTTCCTTTTGCCACATCCACGACTATGATTGTTGCTGATAGGTTTGCTCTTCTTCGTCAGTATCATCTTCAATCACCAGCCGCTTACACCGTTTTCGTACAGGAGGTAAAACGTCGCTACCACTGTCACTGCCGCTGTCAAAATATCTTGTAAAATCATTGTTGGCTATGCCACCACATGTCTGCCTTTCCTAGTAAACACGTTTGCTATACGTCGGGAACATTGTGAAAGTATTTTTGTAATGTCGGCAGGTCCGAATGCGGCGAAGAACAATTCGTGTATGTCGCGTGTAATCGATTACCTCCGCAACGTGTCAGAGACGTTCTGTTTACATTTGGCGCGGTTGATCGACGACGTCTCTCGCACGACATGGGCTTGTTCAGCGCGGTAAACGTACCACGTCTCTGATACGTCTAGGTGATGTTTGGCCAGGTCGACACGCTACGTCTCTCACACGACATTGTAAGCTACGGGGTTAATATTCTTGGTTTGGCAGGCCTTCAACTTCTCCTGACTTAATTATGGGGGGGGGGGGGGGAGGGGGAGGGGAGGGGAAGGCCTGCCTGTAAATTTTTGAATTATGAACTGTAAGAACTGAATAATTTTCCATGTCATTTTCTGTGGAATAGTCATTATACAGTAAGTGGAAGTCCGTTGATTTGTTTAATGGACTAAGCTTCCCATTGCTGAAATTGCTCTAAAACAAGTTATTATTAGGTTTTCTATACTGTTGCTTAATGCACCTGTGGGGATTTTCTCCCGGTATATTCCTGTTACCTTTGTGGGGAATTACGATTATCATTCATATTTACTAGGGTCTGTTTATTTGTTTAATTAAAAAGGAAGGATATTTACTTAACGTGTTTCATTCTATGTACTCAAGTAAAGATTGTATAAGGGCTTTGATCATCTTTGTTATTGGTGACTATTGGAAAGCCAGTTTTTTTTCAAATGTAAGTGAAATCTTATGGGACTAAAACTGTTTTGGGGATATGTGTCATAAATCTTTGTGAACTACAAGCCTGTGTTTGTGTTTTCTTCTGATTGCTCTTGGTGACTGTTGAATAACTGTAAATTTCACTTCCCAATATCGAGTCTCACTTCCACATGTATGCTGGTTTAGAGATCGACAGTAATTCACTGCGACTCCGGTAACTGTTACACTTGTCACCAAGTAACTGTCTTGGCTAGAATGACCATTGTTGCGGAGCAAAAAGTATTGCTCTGCCACACTACAGGCTTTTTGACCTCTGTCCCTTTGATAGGCTACATTCGTTCATTCATTCCATTCAGTCACTCATCGCATTCCAGAAATCCCATCTCTTAATGACTTTCGTACATTCTGTTTTATGTATTATCACTTTTAGATTATTTTATAGGTATAATTTATGAGTAAAACAGCTGTATTATAAAGACCATTGGAATTTTTTTCACTACCGAATTGCTTTTTTTTAATCTAATACCTAACGCTAATCACATAATTTCCCGGATTTTTACAGAGCGCTATTAGCTGTCTAAATACTGGATAAAAAAAGTAACCTGTGTGTTGCAAATTTCATCGTTAAAAGAAATTGTCCTAGGGCCAATTATCTGTAAGTTACGGAAGGAGTAGCTAGTGTAAAGGGGAGTAAAATGAAAACGAGACGTAGCAAAAAGTAAGTAAATTATTTATTATTTCAAAAATAATCACCATAACTGTTATCCGTGCGGCGGGCCATATTATTATCGTCCGCCAGGGATGTCCGTTGTCGATGCTCTTTATGGCAACGCCCTTGATCCACTGTTACACTATTTTCGGAGCCGCATGTTTAGAGTCACATTGAGGGAGAATGTTTTAATCTGTCGTGCGTAAGCGACTGGCCTGGTGGTTTTGGTTCGGGGGACGAAGATCGAGAGGCACTGGAATAGGGGAAGTGATATGGGACAGCTGTGGAAAGCCGTGTGAACTTACGAAGTCTAGTGCTGTGATGATTGGTAGAGGTCTTCCAGCAGGGACGATGGCCCCATTGCCATTACTGGACAAGCTTAAATATTTGGGGATCACCTGCACACGAGATATACAACGAATGGCCTCACTTTATTGTAAAAATCTGCTTCAAGTGAACCGTACGAAAATTCGTCACAACCTTCTGCGAACACTAGTCATGACACAACGGGCGGATTTTGTTAACATTCAACTGGCTTCGCGAATACCCCATTTGGTACAGATTTTACCGGTGCCAAAGGCAACAGCACACAACTGCAGGCGGCGTTTGGCTACTTTGTACGCGCAGGTCTTAGCATCAAAGTCCACTATGACAAGCTAACTCTCTTCTTCGAGATGCTGGGCTAGGTCTTGTCAACGGCCATATACGTTTCGGCTGTCATTTATGTAAGTACGATGGTTACATCGTGGACCGCTCACCGAACCGGATTGACGGGAAGCCTGGTTAACAACTGGCCCCTCCATTCCATTTGTCGCCTGCTGCAGCAGCACATACTTCTGCCTCCTTTTTACATGCCAGGACCTTTCTAATCGAATACAGTTACGTCTTTACTGAATTGCCTTGTACCAGGAATGCTACGGTACGTGATATTTATCGCCTGATGATGACAGATCATGCCAGGAATTTGGTAAAAAAAAACCGGTATCCTACTGTCGCATGGCCTATGGACTGGTGTTCTGTGCACCAAGCCCTTCTCGACACGACCGATCGTGCGTTCTGGTACCTGGTTGTTAATGGGAAATACGTGACACAACTTCGTCTACACGCCATTAACATGACAGATTCGCCGACATGCCCCCTGTGTCACACACTTAACATCGGTGCGTGCGAGGTTCTCAGGAGAGCTTCTGTGAAGTTTGGGAGGTACAAGACGAGGTATTGGCAGAAGTAAGGCTGTGAGGACGGGTCGTAAGTCGTGCTTGGGTAGCTCAGATGGTAGAGCTCTTGCCAGCGGAAGGCAAAGATATCGAGTTCGAGTCTCGGTCCGTCACACTGTTTTAACCTGCCAGGAAATTTCATATCAGCGCACACTCCGCTGCAGAGTGTAAAATCTCATTCTGGAAAATAGAATATTATTCGATAAGCCGTGCGCCGAACGTGCCTGAGTGACTTGGGACTCAAAGTGCATCTACCCACAGATTGGCTGTACGCGGATACCATTTTCTGTGTTTCGCCAGAAGGGAATTCTTACTTCCATTTATGTTTTGTTTGTTACTAATGCTAATTACACATCCTTATTTTTTCCATGGAGGCTTCCTATACAAAAAGAACGGTAATAGCTTAAATGATGACCAGAAATCATCAACAATGGCGGTCGAAGAATTCCAGCATAAGAAGTCACCTTTATTTTGCCAACGGTCTTGTCAAAGAGGGCGAAGGAGCGGACAGTGGTTCAGTGCCACTTTCTTGCCCTTAGGGTTGGAAACTGCCCCTAACGGCGGAATAATCAGCAATGATCAACGGCATGAGGATGCAGAAGGCAATGGGAACCATTGCATTAAAGACACATAATGTGTATCCATAGGACATGTGGCCTGTAACAGGAAAAGTGTCATGATGATCTCTCTATTGGCGAAAGACTCCGGACTAGTTCACCATTCGGATTTCCGGGAGGGGCTTGCCACTGTGGGCGTGGCCGTGAGAGGAAGACTGAATAACCAACGAAAAGATAAAGTTCTACGAGTTAGGGCGTGGAATGTCAGAAGCTCAAACGTGGTAGGGAAGTTAGAAAACATGGAAAGGGAAATGCAATGGCTAGTTAGTGGGAGTCAGTGAAGTGAAATCAGAGGAAGAGAAGGATTTCTGGCCAGACGAGTACAGGGTAATATTAACAGCAGCAGAAAATGATATAACGCGAGTTGGATTCGTTACGAATGGGAAGGTAGGACAGAGAGTAATTTACTGTGTACAGGTCAGTGATAATGTTGTTCACATCAGAATGGACAGAAAACTAACTATGAGAACAATGCATCAGGTATTCATGCCGACGTCACAAGCCGAAGATGAAGAGACAGAGGAACTATATGAGGATAGTGAATGGGTAATTCACAACGTAAAAGTAGATGGCAGTATAATAGTCATGGGTAACTGGAATGCGGTTGTAGGGGAGAAGTAGAAGAAGGTGTTACGGGAATATATGGGCTTGGAACTAGAAAAGAGAGAGGAGGAAGACTAATTGAGATCTGCATAGATTTCAGCTAGTAACAGCGAACAATCTGTCCAAGACTCACAAGAGGAGGAGGTATAGTTGAAAAAGACCGGAAGATACGGGAAGATTTCAGTTAGATTACGTCATGATGAGGCAGAGAGTACGAAATCGGTACTGGATTGTAAGACATACCCAGGAGCAAATACAGACGCAGATCACAATGTAGTATTGACGAATAGTAGGCTGAAATGTAAGAGACTGGTCGGGAAGAATCAATAACCAAACAAGTGGTATGCGGAAGTAGTAAACAATGAAGAGATACGCTTTAAGTTTTCTAAGGCTATAGATACTGAGATAAAGATTAGTTCAGTAGACAGTACAGCTGAAGAGAAATGGACCGGCCGGCCGGAGTGGCATGCGGTTCTAGGCGCTACAGTCTGGGGCCGAGCGACCGCTCCGGTCGCAGGTTCGAATCCTGCCTCGGGCATGGATGTTTGTGATGTCCTTAGGTTAGTTAGGTTTAATTAGTTCTAAGTTCTAGGCGACTGATGACCTCAGTAGTTAAGTCGCATAGTGCTCAGAGCCATTTTAAACATTTTTTTCTACAAACGGCAGTCCCAAACTTGAAAAGTAAGACATACGTACAAAGAAGGTAACTGCGAAGAGACCCTAGGTAACAGAAGAAATACTTCAGCTTTATCGCTTCATATTTATTTTATACGTGACATGCCAGTTTTAAATGTTTTATTTCTGATGAAGGCACGCTTAGAAGTGGCCGAAACCTAGGTCAAAAAGACTTTATTTTCGCGACCGAGGGCTGCAATTGTTTTAATTATACTTCAGGTAACCGAAGACAGAATAAAGTAAAAAAAAAAAAAAAACATGTTGAGAGAAATCCAGGAATACAAAAATACAAGTCGCTATGCTATGAAGTAAACAGAAAGTGCAGGGAAGCTAAGACGAAATGGCTGCATGTAAAATGCGAAGAAATCGAAATAGAAATGGTTGTCGGAAGGACTGACTCAGCATTTAGAAAAGGCAAAACAACATCCGGTGAAAGTAAAATCAACGGCGGTAGGATTGGAGCTGCACTAGGAATTCCACTGTTAAATGCAGAGGAGAGAACGGATAGGTGGAAAGAGTACACTGAAGGCTGCTATAAGGGTAAGGATATGTTTGGTGACGTGGTAGTAGAAGAAACAAGAATCGATGTAGAAGAGTTAGGGGATCCAGTATTAGATTCAGAATTTAAAAGAAGTTTGTAAGGCTTCGAATAACGCAGAAGGGATTGATAATATTCCATCAGAATTTCTGAAATCAATGGAGGAAGTAGCAAGAAAGGGATTATTCATATTGGTGTGTAGAATTTATGAGGATGGCGAAATACCATCAGATTTTCGGGAAAAAACCATCCACGCAATTCCCAAGATTGAAAGAACTGACAAATAAGAGAATTATCGCACAATCAGCTTAAGACATCACGCATCCAAGTTGCTGACAAGGATAATACACAAAATAATAGTAAAGAATACTGAGGATGTGTTAGATGACGATCAGTTTGGCTTTAGGAACGTTGGTGGTATGAGTAAGGCAACTGCGATGTTGCGTTTGATAACAGAAGCAAGAGTAAAGAAAAGTCAAGACATATTCATAGAGTTTGACGACCTGGAAAAAGAGTTCGTCTATGTCTAATGGTCCAACATGTTCGAAATTCTCAGGGAAATAGGGGTAAGCTAAAGAAAGAGGCGGGTAATATACAACATGTACAAGAACGCAGGGGCAGTAGTAAGAGTGCTCAGATGAAAAATGGTGTAAGGCAGGGATGTAGTCTTTCGCCACTACTGTTCCATCTACACATTGAAGAAAGAATGACGGAGGCAGGGAGGATCTAGTCCTGAGACTGCAATCCATGCCACACCACCTCGATCGAAAGATCAGCGAACTCAAAGGAATAAAAAGTCACAAACACTACTAATCGTATCTGTATGAATTTTGTTGTACAGCTAGAGAAGGCCGAAATGCACGCGTTAAAATCAAGCAATCTGGTGTGAGGTCTGAAACAGGATACGTAATGAATGCTATAAAGAAAAGTACGTAGCTTTTGGAATACTTAACTTTAATCCACATTTGTAGAACATTGCTCTTGATGATACAGAAGTATTATAGCAATTGAATACGGCGCCTTGCTAGGTCGTAGCAACTGTAGCTGAAGGCTATGTTAACTATCGTCTCGGCAAATGAGAGCGTAATTCTCAGTGAACCATGGCTAGCAACGTTGGCTGTACAACTGGGCCGAGTGCTAGTACGTCTCTTTAGACCTGCCTTGTGGTGGCGCTCGGTCTGCAATTACTGACAGTGGCGACACGCGGATCCGTCGTATACTAGCGGACCGCGGCCGATTTAAAAGCTACCACCTAGCAAGTGTGGTGTCTGGCGGTGACACCACAAATTTCATTCTAGTACATACCAAATAATCAGGAGGATGTACCTGATGAACTTTGAGTCGTTAATGATATGTCGCTGACATTGTTTTCGGGTAATATTGGTTCATTTCTCTCGATTCGCACTTTGCTTCCTTTCTTTTCAATAAAGAAAAATAAAAAACAAAACAAAACTGTAGATCTCGTTGTTTACGTTTCAGTGTAATTTTTTCAAATTTCCACAAAAACAAATGAAAGGATGCCGTGATAACAACTAATAAAAATAGTTTATAGTTCATTCTGCTGCTTTCGATTCAGCAGTCCGAAAATAATCAAAGATATATATGTACAGCAGCACTGTGCGTGCACTCGCAAACTGCACGCCCGCACCTCAAGTAACGGGCGACCACATCGTGGGCGGCCGGTTGGCGGCAGTTATAGTGAGTGGGTGTGGTTGGGTCTCGAATGAGGAGTGAGCGGATCTGAAACTCGTCCCCGTAAACAGCTTCTTACAGAAATGTAAAATTTGAGAACGTGTTGAACCTACTTGAAATGCATTAGGTAAGGAGAAGTGATGAAAACTGTACTGTAGGTAGTGTAAAACTAAGAAAATAAGATAATATCAAGTTTAATTGTGAGATATGCCAAGGTTGGACGCAGATACTTCTTGGGAGTGCTTGAGCCCCATAGCTCCCCCTACGTATCCGCTACTGCTACGAAGAATCCAAGAATACTGCAGCACTGCACAGGATGAAACAACATGTTGAATGTTACGCAGTAGAGATTTTGATTTCATAAATGTGCAAAGATGTGCGGTTCCCAAGCTACTGCCTTTATGGTGGTTAATGCTTTGTTTCTATTTCACAGGAAAGTTGGATGAATTATAAAATAAACTGATCCCATGCGCAGGTAGCAGGGGGAGCAGATGCAGGTATTCTGGATCACAGTCCTAGGCAAGGTCCTAGTGTTGGGTGGATAAGCCTAATGAGCGCTAATACAGTATAAGCACCTAGGCTACTCCTTTCGAATGGCACCAAGCAATCCACCGAACTTAACATTCCCATTCCACGTATGATCACCGTGTCACGTGCCCTCATTTCCTGAGACACTGCGGAGAGATTTGAAATTTAATCCAAGAGGCTGGCGCAGAGACTGATGATCAGGAACTTTTATTCTCCTCTTCGCCTTCCTTTCTCGGCCAAATATTGGCAGTGGACATTTTCCGCCAGCAGGATCCAAGCCGGCCTACCAACGAGTAGAGCGCCACCTACGGAGGCGGGAACATTGAAAATTAAGCAAGTTTTAAGTCAAACAGAAGAGTGTCTCAAGTTTGGAGATAAAAAATGTTGTCTATAAACACAACCGAGTTCCTAAGTAGTTTCGGACTGTGTAATATTCGTAGATTCGTAGATTCAGATGCAATTGCCGACCTAAGTAAACGGATAAGTCGGCCACGTGGCGAAAGCTGTGCTGCATCAGTGAAACTATAAGCGTTTGCCCTACGTATAAGGGGTATTGCAGACTCTTTGCATCAAGGTCTCTGCTTGGTAGATCACGTCTTGTGCAACAACTTTTCTTACGGACGAAATGTTCCATGCTTCGCGGACTCTTCCCTGCGGGGCTAGGCGTCTTTGTATGGAATTCGTCGGCCTTGGGACGACGAGATTTCACCAGTCTGGAAAGGTCTACTACCCACGTGTTATGCTTGTGCATACTGCCTACTGCAGTAAGTTGATAGCGCTGTTCTCAACAAGAAAATTGTAAGAATGTGTGTCTCTAACCGGAGAAGGATATTTTAGAAGCGAAACAGGAAGTTTAACTTTTCTCGGTCTATGCCTTTCCACGTGGAGCTCATGACAAGATTATAGGCACATATTGCATACATATGCTGCAATGCGCCTAAGCCTTGCGCCTATCAGAGGCATAACAAATAATAAAAAGCCTCTAGCGTCGCTGGGAAGCGAACCATTTGTCGCTAACGAAAGTTGTTCCCCGTTGCGTGATGTCATCCCTAGACGTCTGAAGTTAAGACTTTGAAACCTCCTGTATAAAGGCGGGAAAAGGAGCCATAAGTTTCAGAACAAAAGTGTCCCATTTATTAATTAAACTTAAATATACAACACTATAAACGTAGTAGCTTAATAAATTGTCATTTTACATGGGGCATCTGTATCGTGTAAAAGTCAGTTGATAAAACCATTGTTGAGCCGCAGATATAAATTCACTGTAATCAACCAGGGTAGCTTTTTACCACTTACTGCTTTCGTTTCAAATGGCTGGTATTCCACCTACTTGCAGTATTTTGTACCAAATGTAACACTTTATTACCTCTGTGACTTCTACTTCGTATTTCTATTGTTTTTCCACCTTCCTACAAGCTCCAAGCACTGGCTGTGGAGATAGCTTCTGACGATAGTGATTTCAATTCAGCAATGCCATATCGATACAGATATCTTGTATCTCAAAGTGAACCTCCAGTACCGGATTAACATTATTTTTACTTCTTATTAACACATAATTTCCTTTTGGCATGATCTAAAGTTTCACAGAGCATTAGATATAGGAAAAACTTATGTTTAAGATTCGTCCAATGTTAACATGAATAAGTGTAAATTCCTACCAGTATTGAAATTGATGTTTTACTCTAATGGGTCATCGTTAGTGAACATTTTCACTTTTCCAGGTACACAGTAACTACAGTAGAAAAATGTTACAGTAGATCTCGTGGTTTGTAATTTATTTTGTATCAGTTCTACTCAGAAAATGAAGAAAATGGTACAAGGTTGCCACAGTTGATGGTCAGCCATTTGAAGATGGATGAAAGCCTGAAACGCATCTTGGTATCAATAAAACATATAAAAAGTGTCTTATTGCTGTTATTCTTCAATTAATTCAAATCAGAATCACGGAGCTGAACCATCAGCAGATGAATAAATTAATGTTAACATTGAGTTCCGTGTTCTGAGAATCATCTCGCCTTTTTCTTTTTTTTAAGCATTAAACTGAATGCCACATGTCTTTTCTGTTTCACAATAAATCAGTGACTGATTGAAAATACTAAATATAAGATGAACACTATGCTACGTTCGCGTACAACAGATTTTTTTCTTTTTTCCTATTGTCTTGTGGCTGCTTTGATGCGACCCACCACGAATTCCTCTCCTGCACTAACCTATTCATATGAATGTAGCACTTGCACCCAACGTCATCAGTTACGTGTTGAATATACTTCAGTCCTCATCTTCCCCTGCAATTTTTCCAAATCTATTAAAAACTGAGATAATTAACTCAATTGACTATGAAATTTGAGTTTCTCCTAAACATGAAGTTTAAAACTTAACAGCTCATTCATTTTTTCATAATTAAATTCTAGAGTTTCACATACCTGTAAGTATGGTTTGTATGCTATGCAAAATTCATCGAAGAATGTCTCTTAACTATGAAGAAAAGTGTACCTATAGCAACAAATGCAGCCAATAGGAAGTGACAAAATGATGACCTTTCACATGTAAAGGAAATTTATTTTGTTATGTTTTTGAACTACCTCTGCTATGAGCGTGAATCCTGAATCCTTCCTGGTCATGTTGTCAAAGTTTTATGAATTTATTTGTAAAAGTATAGACAATGGAAGTTAAAATGTCCTGTGGTGCCTCTCATGCTCCAAGTCGGCCCGTTTGAAGTCCTATCCCCGTTAGACCCCTTTAGAGGGAGCGAGTCGTACTTCGGCAGAATAAAAGCTCTTTTGACACTCTTTACCCTGTATCTATTTATGTACCTGCGCTGTTCAGGTCCTTCTAATCGTTAGTACCGACCAATACCTCTGTCCTAATTTCCTATGATGTGAGGCGGTCAGTTCAGCAAGCCTGCATAAGACAGTCGATTCTCGTGAAACAGAAAGGTCCTGATTCGAGAGCCGACGCGCTCCACCCCTTTAATACCTATATGACAGGAAGTTTCAGACTGTGAGGAGTTTTATCGGCCGTAGCGAAAACTGATGGTCTTGCTTGTATCAGTATCTACACATCGGATTGGAAAGTTTAATTTCATTTTGTTCCCTTTCGTTCTGACGCCGATCAACACGTAAATGGGGGTAAGGCGTGTAAAAATGATGGAGACTGTCCGAGTCTGTTGAAACCCGTCCCATCTGCTAAAACCCGAGTGAGAGGCCTTCTGCTGGTGGTTATGGCGGCCTTCCAGAGACCTCGTGAGCCGTCTGCCGAAAGCAGTGCCTAATTAACCGCTTATTAACACATTTGGTGAGCGCCGCTGTGTTTCAGGTCGTTGCATGGACGCCAAATGTTTCCTAAGGAAGAAATAAGTTCTCTTATGAAGCTGATGAACGAGTAACTTAAACAGACATACAGGAGCTTATAGTACAGGTGATTTGTCTGACTATACTGTGCAATGATTTTGTGGAAGAGAAGGAAATATAAGAGCGTTTCATTATAGCAAACAGGAATTCAGTATGTGAAACATAAACCCAGAAGAAAGTTTCTAAAAGCCACATCGAAGGACACAATTCGATCTGTTTTCTTCCTACACAGGTAACCAAAAATAATCTGCTAAGCATTTTTTCTATGTAAGGTGTGCTGTCCCCGCCAGACACCACACTTGCTAGGTGGTAGCCTTTAAATCGGCCGCGGTCCGTTAGTATACGTCGGACCCGCGTGTCGCCACAATCATTGATTGCAGACCGAGCGCCGCCACACGGCAGGTTTAGAGACACTTCCTAGCACTCGCCCCAGTTGTACAACCGACTTTGCTAGCGATGGTTCACTGACAAAATACGCTCTCATTTGCCGAGACGATGGTTAGCATAGCCTTCAGCTACATCATTTGCTACGACCTAGCAAGGCGCCATTATCAGTTGTTAATGATGCTGTAAAACATGTACCGTCAAAAGCGAGGTTTACCATTTATGGATTAAAGTTAAGTATTCCACAGCTACGTTCTTTTTTGCTAGTCTAATTTCCTTGTCCTGTTCCAGACCTCACGCCAGCCTGCGTGAGCTAAAACGCGTGCC
Source organism: Schistocerca cancellata (assembly GCF_023864275.1). Classification (NCBI taxonomy): domain Eukaryota; kingdom Metazoa; phylum Arthropoda; class Insecta; order Orthoptera; family Acrididae; genus Schistocerca; species Schistocerca cancellata. The sequence goes on along the minus strand of NC_064630.1, from coordinate 523,730,841 downwards.
TTTCGGCTTCCTCTCATATCGGGTTGGCTCTCTTGCCAATCCACAACGTAAGGAACTTACAGAATTTTAATATGAGAAAGTGGTAAAAGATTCTCAACCTTGAACAGTTGCTTAGGAAAAAAATTAGTATATCAAAAAGATAACAATTCACAATTGTCTGATTTTGAAAGGAAATTTTCTTTCATCCTATATAAAAAGAATCACATTTATTAAGCTCTTTCTCTACTTCACAGTTCATCTCAGGCTCTATCTTCATTACAGTTTTCCCTACACCTATTTTCTTGAGTTACTTTTAATACATGATTTATCAAACCCGTTATTTATCGCATCATTATTGATGAGACATGAAGGAGAAATGTTCGAGTTTAATGTCCCGTCGACAACGCAGACATTAGTGACGGAGCACAAGTTCGGATTACGAAAGATGCTGAAGGAAGTCACCCGTGCCCTTTCCAAAAGGACCATACTGGAATTTGCGTGGAGCGATTTGGGGAAAACACGGAAATATCTGCATGATCGGACGGGGCTTTGAGCCGTCGAGCTTCCGGATGCGTGCCCAGTGTGCTCACCGCTTGCTGCCTCACTCGGTCAGTTAAGAAGTATTTTCACTGTAAACATGTTAGTACGACCTTTATAACATCTCATACTGGGGCAAGAAGAAGAGAACGGAACTAAAAAGGCAAATATATTACTGTTTTCCTTCCGTCGCTAGCTCTAAAATCGTATTATCTTCTGAGTTTACGATGAAAAAGCCGCTGCAGATAACCGTAAAGTGTTACAAATTCTAAATGTATAAAATGTAGAGAGATCAAGTAGACTAAATACTGGATAAAGCGTTATTCATTGGTAACTAACAAAATACTTGTAATAACTATCCAAGAGTGAATCTGATTTGTAAAAGCAAATGTCGAACATGTGCAATGGAGAACAGGGATATTAAGAGGATGAACTTTTCGGCTCAGATAATAATGCTTTGGCACCCTGATCACATAATTCCATTTAGGTTTGCTCTCTGCCTTATGGTCATAAGCCAAAGATCAAAGCGTAGTGATTGATAAGGGATACATCGGCGCTTCATAAAACGCCCATCAAGCAGTAAATAGAATGACTGATCTTAGGCGAAAGAGAACTTCATTCACCATTTATTGCACACAAAGTTTTACTCATGGGAACAATTAATTCAAATAACAATTAGAATGAAAAATTTTGCCAAATGAGTGATTACCAGATATCTAAACAGGCACAAGTTAGCCTTTGAGATAATAGTTCTGATACAATCACTAAAAGCAACAAACTAGTATTAAATAACAATTCCCTGAACAGATTGTCGTTATAGTGATTACTAGTTACAAATCAGACGGCAGCCGCCGATTTACGCTAATGCAGTTTTCGTGGGATTACTTTACCGTTATTAACAGTAGAATGATAAGGATCAATCGTTACAGATCAAACGGCAGAAGCCAATTTACTTTGGTGCAAATTTCGCGGGATTGTAGTAATGTGATTACAATAAACTGCTTTCGATGCTATCTCGAGGACTAAACTGAAGATAAACTGAATAGTGAGGAAATTGGCTTACAGACAATAATTAACGCGGTTGAAAAATGCATTCATAACTGAATAAATAGAATGAGCAACTTGAAACATGCAAGTCTTCAATATAAAACACAATGTAGCTAACGCCTGAAAAGGCTCATATATATATATATATATATATATATATATATATATATATATATATATATATATATATATATCACAAATCGTAAGAAATTATGATCCAATAAATCGCACGTCGCAATACACCAAGGAACACGCTACAACTTATACTCCTTAAAGAGATAACTCTAACGAATTCACGACAGTGCACTTAGAACAATATTAGATAAGACGACATCAAATTAGTACCAAAACGCGTTAAACAAATGGTCACTGCCTTCAAGCAGTAATCGAATCACATTCGAACCCCAAATATTCAAAACAAGCAATTCAAATCACACTGACCTAAGATCACCTCAAGGCAAGTCATAAAATGATAAATTAGCCTTAGTATAATTACACGTCCTTGATGGACCTAAACATTCAAGACCCCGCAGAAAGATCTGGCCGAATGTTCACACATCTGGTGCATCGATCTGTTCATTGATACATAGTGCTTTCTGAAAGAGACTAAACAGTAATATTAAGAAATAATACACAGTAAGCCTCAAGGTTTAAATGGTAAACCAGAATATCGACGTCATCAGACGACAACACAAATTATCACAGCCAAGTAGTTTCGTAGCGGCGATTCACAATATAAGTTATGCACAGAGTTTCGTTATCGATAATCAATCCGTAATCTGTTTCAGGTTCATAATTATTGCAACATGGAGGGCAGAAAATGTATCACTAACGACTGACGTAAATGCAATGATGTCGCCACATTACGTTGAACCATTAACAATGTTGACTGGAATACTCTCTTTCAAATTCTAAAGGTGGCAGGGTAGGAAGCGAAAGGCTATTTACAATTTGTACAGAAACCAGATGGCAGTTATAAGAGTCGAGGGACATGAAAGGGAAGCAGCGGTTGGGAAGGGAGTGAGACAGGGTTGTAGCCTCTCCCCGATGTTATTCAATCTGTATATTGAGCAAGCAGTAAAGGAAACAAAAGAAAAATTCGGAGTAGGTATTAAAATCCATGGAGAAGAAATAAAAACTTTGAGGTTCGCCGATGACATTGTAATTCTGTTAGAGACAGCAAAGGACTTGGAAGAGCAGTTGAATGCAATGGACACTGTCTTGAAAGGAGGATATAAGATGAACATCAACAAAAGCAAAACGAGGATAATGGAATGTACTCGAATTAAGTCGGGTGATGCTGAGGGAAATAGATTAGGAAATGAGACCCTTAAAGTAGTAAAGGAGTTTTGCTATCTGGGGAGCAAAATAACTGATGATGGTCGAAGTAGGGAGGATATAAAATGTAGACTGGCAATGGCAACAAAAGCGTTTCTGAAGAAGAGAAATTTGTTAACATCGAGTATAGATTTAAGTGTAAGGAAGTCATTTCTGAAAGTATTTGTATGGAGTGCAGCCATGCATGGAAGTGAAACAAGGACGATAAATAGTTTGGACAAGAAGAGAATAGAAGCTTTCGAAATGTGGTGCTACAGAAGAATGCTGAAGATTAGATGGGTAGATCACATAACTAATGAGGAGGTATTGAATAGAATTGGGGAGAAGAGGAGTTTGTGGCACAACTTGACAAGAAGAAGGGACCGGTTGGTAGGACGTGTTCTGAGGCATCAAGGGGTCACAAGGTTAGCATTGGAGAGCAGTGTGGAGGGTAAAAATCGTAGAGGGAGACCAAGAGATGAATACACTAAGCAGATTCAGAAGGATGTAGGTTGCAGTTAAATACTGGGAGATGAAGAAGCTTGTACAGGATAGAGTAGCATGGAGAACTGCATCAAACCAGTCTCAGGACTGAAGACCACAACAACATGTCGAACAGCATCGGAAAGGTAGGTCACGGTTCAGTACCCCCAACAACACATGTCGGCTAATGACCACCAAACTTCTTCACTACGCAGTCCATTCAAAACGCACCCAATATAGCCAGCACCGACCCAAAAGGACGTCTTCATCGCGACAGTATTCTCCTCCAAGGTTGCCTCTCATGTCCTCTACCAACCACACGGTTACTAACTGCCCCTCGCCCCCGCACGCTCGCTCGGTTGAACACCTCTCTCGTGCGCGACACCTCGCGATCGCATCACGAATGCCTTAAGGGTACGATTTCCGGAGGAGACTCGAAAGGACGAAACGCGGCACGGCTCAGTGATATCAATGACAGCCCTGATTTAGTCAAACGCAGATACATCGTGTCAGCAGCACCTGGTGCTATCCCGACGTGCAAGGGGATGTCTACAGAAGATTGAGGGTGAGTGGATATAAAAGAATTTTCTGAGTGACGAGGCGTGTCCGTTCAACAAGGCCGCAGTAAGTGATCTACAGCCTCTGTTACAATCCGAGTGTGCTCGGCAGTTACGTCAGAAACGATCCAACGGAAGTGCCGTAAAATAAAACATGCAGTCGCTGTCACGAGAGAAAGCTGCTTGCGTATTGTATGTAGTTTGACAACTGCTTGTGTGCATCAGTTTACAGAAGCAAATATTTTTCTATAAAAGGAGTAATGCAAAGAGAAACTGTTAATCCAGTTGCTGCAGGAGGCTACCAGTGTCTATTGCTTAACGGTCTTGCGTGTCAGCTGTCGAAAGAAATGCCCTCACATTATGTGAGATCTGCACTGTAGCTTTGTAAGCTTTCTACGTAATTTATCTATATGTGAAATGCTGAATATTATTTGTCGAAGAACTTTCCCCTCATGTAAAGTGTGCTTGAGATATGGTAATCAACTGCTGAGCAGAACTGACTGTTTGTTGGCCCTATGTTGCGCATGTGAACAGTGTCGTGAAACAAAACTCAAATCTTAATGAAATGCTGAATTTGAAATAACGACAATGAATCTAATTAAATCCCAAAAGAAAGTACTTGTGTACTCGTTGAAAATTATTTAACTGATACTCAATACTGAAGTACATTATGAAAGTTACGTAACATGAAGTACAATGTCTGACTTTAAATATCCACAAAATAAAATGTTGCTCAACACGGTATAAAATAACAGTTCCAGATAATCTGTACTTTTACCTGCCAATTAATCTGCTTACTTAGTACAACACACGAAAATTCTGACCTTACCATTTTCTCAGTAGTCAACAGCGCCATCGCCACACAATGCAGGTTGCCTGCATCAGGGCAGGTATACATTCAGGGGCAAACCTATTGTTCTCTTTTGATTCACACATCCTTAACCTATTGTTCTGGTAAGAGGATTATGACCCCCTGGGGATGATCCTTCCCTTTGATTGACAAGTCCTTAACAAATTGTTCTCCCATCCATTTCCCTCCCCGTTTTCATCACCCATCTCTCTGAGAACTCCCCTTGTGATACAAGCACACTTTTGATATAAATTTGATTGAATATTTACTTGATCGATTTCATTAATTAGTCAATCAATAATTGATATCAAAAGTGTGTTTATATCGTCAAGGGGAATTTTCAGAGGCATGGAGGAAGAGGAGGGGGAGGAGGGAGGGAGGGAGATGTGTGGGGGAACAATAGGTTAAGGAACTGTCAAACAAAGGGAAGGATTATACACAGGGGATGATTATCCTCTTAGCACAGAAATAGGTTAAGGCTCTGTCAATCAAAAGAGAATAATAAGTTTGCCCTTGCATGTATATTTGCCCCTGGTATAGGCAACACGCAATGTGGGGTGATGGCGCTGTTGCCCCACTATTTTACTCACAAGAATGCAAATTGAGATTTGTTGTAAAATGAAAGTAATTTACCTCATATTTGCATACTGTTTGGTGAATTGATGCTCTCGAAAGCTAACTGAAATCTACCATTGCAGCAGCTAAAGAAAAATAATTTTATTAAGAATGATGGAGCAGCGTTTTACTTTAAGGAAAAACGTTCTTGAAAACTTAAACTCTGACAAAATAGGCTGTACAACATAAGAAGAGTAAAAATTACGAAATTCTTTCATCACAAAAATTACATATATTTCAAGGAATTTCGTAATTCGTAATACAACGAAAACGAAGAGATCAAATTAACGTATGTCATGAATATTATTAGTTATTTAATGGAAAAAGATTTCCCTCAATTGATAGTTCTCCCAAACTTTTAATAACTTTTCTCATGTCTTAACCACACTTTTATTTTTCCAACAACAGCTTATGCATTTCGACTTTCCTTCATTTTAAAAGGCAGTGTTATGTCAGTCACATGAAATTGTTCATTAGATACACTATGTGATCAAAAGTATCTGGACCGCCCCCCCCCCAAAAAAAAAAATGGCTCTGAGCAGTATGGGATTTAACTTCTGATGTCATCAGTCCCCTAGAACTTAGAACTACTTAAACCTAACAAACCTAAGGACATCGCACACATCCATGCACGAGGCAGGATTCGAACCTGCGACCGTAGCGATCGCGCGGTTGCAGACCGTAGCGCCTAGAACAGCTTGGCCACCCCCAAAAATATACATTTTTCATATTAGGTGCATTGTGCTGTCATCTACTGCCAGGTACTCCATATAAGCGACCTCAGTAGTCATTAGACATTGTGAGAGAGCAGAATGTGGCACTCCGCGAACTCACGGATTTCGAACGTGGCCAGGTGATTGGGTGTCACTTGTGTCATACGTCTGACCGCGAGATTTCCACAATCCTAAACATCTCTAGGTCCACTGTTTCCGATGTGATAGTGAAATGGAAACGTGTTGGGACACACACAGCACAATGTCGTACAGTCGATCTCGTCTGTTGACTGACAGAGACCGCAGATAGTTGAGGTGGGTCGTAATGTGTAATAGGTAGATATCTATCCAGACCATCACACAGAAATTCCAAACTCCATCGGAATCCACTGCAAGTAGTATGACAGTTAAGCGGGAGGTGAGAAAACTTTGATTTCATGGTCAAGCGGCTGCTCATAAGCCACACATCACGCCGGTAAATGCCAAACGACGCCCCGCTTGGTGTAAGGAGCGTAAACGTTGGACGATTGAACAGTGGAAAAGCGTTGTGTGGAGTGACGGTACACAGTGTGGCTAACCGATGGCAGGGTGTGGGCATAGCGAATGGCCGGTGAACGTCATCTGCCAGCGTGTGTAGTGCCAACTGTAAAATTTGGAGGTGGTGATGTTATGGTGTGGTCGTGTTTTACATGGAAGAGGCTTGCACCCCTTGTTGTTTTGCGTGGCTCTGTCACAGCACAGGCCTACGTTGACGTCTTAAGCACCTTCTTGCTTCCCACTGTTGAAGAGCAATTCGGGGATGGCGCCTGCATCTTTCAACAAGATCGCGTGCCTGTTGATAATGCACGGGCTTTGGCGGAGTGGTTACACTACAATAACATCCCTTTAATGGACTGGCCTGCACCGAGCCCTGACCTGAATCCTATAGAACACCTTTGGGATGTTTTGGAACGCCGACTTCGTGTCAGGCCTCACAGACCGACATCGATACGTCTCCTCAGTGCAGCACTCCGTGAAGAATGGGCTGCCATTCCCCAAGAAACCTTCCAGCACCTGATGGAGCGTATGCCTGCGAGAGTGGAAGCTGTTATCACGGCTCTGGTGGGCCAACACCATATTGTATTCTAGCATTACCTATGGAGGGCGCCACGAACTTGTAAGTCATTTTCAGCCAGGTGTCCGGATACTTTTGACCACATAGTGTACGTTGTATCACGTCAAAATTTTCAATCACGAGCGAAGTGCTAACAGTTGGCACGTGTCTCGTGGCTGAGAACCTTGACGTCATACAATGTGTCTAATGAACAATTTTATATGCTTGACATAGCATTGCCTTTGAAAATGACGGAAAGTCGAAACGCGTGAGGTATTGTTGGAAAAATAGAAGTTTGGACAAGGCATAAGGGGAGTTATTAAAAGTGCATCCAAACAGCCGCGTCGCCTCACAGTGTTTTCATGCAAATTGCGGTTCTGACAGAGAAACGTTTCATTCTTGTGCGTGCGTGGGTTACGTTGAAATCTTGGCCCAAAAATCTTCTCCATCGATACACTCAATAAAATAGCTTTATAAACAAGTATTCCAAGTAATAAAGTATTCTAGATAAATTCTCCCAGATTCACAAATATAAGATTTCCTTGTCTAAAACTCAACTGCTCACTACTATGCCTCTAATAACAATGCCTCAGAGCTGCACAACTGACTACAAGCAAACCTACCACAGAATACATTAAACACAGCGCGCTCGAGCACATTTGTCTCATTAATGGTGAATTATTTACGCTGGTACAAAACATATGAAAACCTTACAGCTTATCGACAAAATATCAACATACCAAGTATCGGACAGGATTTGCAACTGGGTTCAGGAGTTCTGAACAGACAGATCTCATTACGTTGTTCTTAATGAGGTGAAACAGATAATTGTAAAAGTAATTTCGCGCAGTACCTCAATGGAGTGTCTGTAGGGCTGTTAACGTTTACAGTAAGTTATTTATAAATGTTCTGGTGTATGAAGTCGCAATCTGCATTAGGTTATTGGCAGTCGATGCTGTTATTTGGAAGAAGATTGCAGCACCAGAAGACTGTAGCAAAATGCGACAAGATCTGCAAGCAGTTGATGGATGGTGCATAGACTGACACACTGAACACAAATAAATAAATGTCTCGCATTGTACATAAATAGGCGAAAAGATCGCACAATTTTAAATACCTATGAGTAACTGTCCAGAATGACCTAAAGAGGAAAGATCACTTAAGACTGCCAGTAGGAAAAGCACATACTGGGCCGAGATTCGTTGCAATATTTTAAGGAAATGTAATTTACTCACAAAAGAAATAGGTTACGTAATAATGATAAGACGGATTCTTCGGTGTTGCTCACCAGTCTGGGAACCTTCAGGTGGGATTAGTATGGGTGCATTTCGTCACACGAAACGTAAACGCAAGAGCGTAATGAAGATGCTCACTAAACTCCAATGGCAGACGCTACGAGAAAGACGACGTACATCGTGGCCGGGTTTACTGTTGAAATTCCGAGAGTGTTCGCTTCAAGAAGAGTCAGCCAGTACATTAATTCTTTCTCTCGAAATGACCATGACGAAAAATTCAGAGAAAATAGAGTTCATACAAAGGTTTATTGAACATTGCTCTTCCCATGCACTATTTGTAAACCTTAAAATGAAGGGGCAAATAATAGTGGTAATGGAAGTGCCAAGCATTGCTCACCGTAAGGTGGGTATCACAGTGTCGATGTAGATTTATATGTGTTTAACTAACGCGGCGTTGCAGCTTGTTCTAGAACAGGACCTGTACTGTGTGTTTCACCTACTTCACAAGCGACGTATTCTTTGGTAGTTCTCATCTAGCATTTTCCTTGCTCAATTCCGAAGCGGCGTCGTAGAAAGTGGCGTAATCCATAGTTGTATTTGCACACGTGTGGCCGAAGAAACCAAACAGGGAGCAGCAAGATGTGACACTATTCATCGGTGATTTCCAGTCTCCATTAGCTACCACGGATGCTGCAACGAATTCATACATCATCCCAGTTATATCTCTGCAACAAAGTACAGCTGCGCAGCACTCGGCTTAGCAATGCTTTTCGGTCGCCTTCGAAATTGTGGTGTCTTAACTTCACCTAGAAGTAATCAGATCCGTTTTCCGTAATTCACACGAAATGATATGACGTCTTCAGTTGTGTGGAACAAGAAGGATCAAAAATCTCAACGTATATCGTATCGTACATCCTCTCCTAGGATTACACCTCACACTGCTCTATGAACGCGAATTTCTAATTGTCGTTTTATACTGGCGAATTCGCCTCTCGTAACATGTTGTAGTGAATTCAGCATTACATAGGGTTGCCCAGACATTTTTGATTAGGTAGTACAGGCTACATTAGCAAAAGACAAGGACTTCGTAGAACTTAATAATTATATATACTGCTTTGGCAATGAGTTTTACATATATTCCATAATACTACTAATAAGTACACCTGTTAAACGTAATCTATTAAATTGGGGACAAACACGGCTGCTTTGAGATAAAGCAATTTCTTCGTCAGTTATGTCAAATTAAAGTAGTTTATCTTTTATTTGTGGTTCCATATTTACTTCAGTAAAATGGTATTACTCAAAGACAATAGTCATCTGAATTTGCAACAGAAAATGCCTGTTTACAATGGTCTGCTAGTACTTATCTTATCGCTTTTCAGTTACTCTGCTACTTGCCATGTTGCCAACAAGAGTTTTTGATCATTGAGTCCAGATAATCAGATGCTTTGTTCACAGAGTAAGCAATAAATTACATTTTAATTTTTATTTTGCTTTTTTTAGATTCTCATTTTCAAATGTTTGACACCAAATGTAATTGGTGAACACAAAAAAAAAATCATGTCCTTTACTTTGACTGTAATCATCGCCGTTCAGATTAAACTTGCTTTTGTTATCAGCAACGACAGCCATTAAGAAGCAACACAGGCCTCCGAATTGCAGCGTGCAACGTTATGATGTGCAGCGCATGTATCGGTGCGTGATAAACAGCGTGCTGCTATTGACTGCATGATCCTGCCGCCATTTGACTCTAATAGTTTTTATTTTATTGCTATACTATCCAGACTTTCACGTACAAAAAACTTATTTGTATGCTCAAAAGACATAGGACTGGTATGAAATACAAGTCCTTGTCGAGAAAGTATGTTTGGTCATATAGGCCAGATGTATCATTAGTAAAAGTGAGAACATCTCTAAAACGCGTAAATTTATTGCTTTCACTTCTGGATCCTACAGCACAACTGTTACATGAAAAACTGCTAATCAACAAACAGGTGTGCGCCACACTATTGTGTCACACACAAGCAAACATGCAAACGCACACACGCAGACATGACCAAAAATGTTGATCTAAACAAATCCACAAATTTACTTGAAAATGAGAATAAATTCTAGAAATGCGTTGTGCTAAGCAGGAAGAAATAAGTAACTGGTGCAGTTTTCATTATTTAAATCGTGAATGACACAGTAGGAGGCTTTCGTGAAACATAGAATTCGATGAACGAAGTAAAACTGCCTCATTCGTCAACAAGTTTGAATAACTGCCACCCACTGTAACTGAAGCTGAGCCACTGCGACACACTTCAGCTGATGAGAAATATACTGTGTTTTGTGTCAGTGGGAAGCAATCGCAGAAGAATGAGGGTTTGTTAATCACTGGCAGTTTGAAAGTTTTGTGCTAATGGTGCCTAGAGAAGATGTTTTATAGACGTTTCTGAAAATGTCATCCGTTTTACGTTAACGCAGATCTGGCATCTATGTGCTGATACTAGTTTAACAAACAGAAGTTTCACAAATAACGGCTGCAGCTTCAGCCAAACGGTAAACCAATTTTTCTGGAGAGTGTGCCAGTGTCTCGTACACCAAACAATTCATATAACGCCATAAAAAGAAATGTATAGGTGGTCAGCAGTATGTGTAACACAATATTCATCACAAGGCAGTCTGAACGCTGTCTCTGAACATCACCAGTGTCAAAACTTACGTGGACCCACACGGGGGATATAGTATATCTGTGTTTTTTGTCACATACAAAGTGTATTCCATTTTATCTCCTCTAAACACTCTAGAATTTTTATATGTAGTTTTTTACGCCCTGATATGCAATAATTGTTCCTGCTACCCGTATGCGAATGGAACGGAAAAAGACCCTAATACATTGCTGAACCAAAACATTCTGACCGTCTGTTTAAGAGCATGCTGTTCCACTTTTCAAACTAAGTACAATAAAGATTCTGCTTGGCATGGATTCCATAAGTGCTTGACAAGATTCCAGACGTATGTGACACCAGATGCCTGCTCACAGGTCAAACAATTCCCGCAAATTACGGGATGGTCGTTTTACGTACACGGGTACAGGTCAGACACATTTTCTGGTCAGGACATCAACGTGGGTTCACTATAATGCTCCAAAAACCACTGTAGCACGAGTCTGTCCTTGCAGCACGTTCGGATATCCTGCTGGAAGATGTCATTTCTTTATGAGGAGACTTCAATCACGAGGCGACGCAGGTGGTCCGCGATAATGTTCACGTAGTTCACTGCTGTCATGATACCTTTGATTACCACCACAGATCCCATGGAAGTCCAAGCCAATGGACAGCGTAGCATAATTCTGCCCTCAACGGCCTGCGTCTGTGGCGCGCCGCATGTTTCGCCCGGATGACGGCGTGTGAGCACCCAGCCATCGATCTGGTGTAACAAGTAATGCGATTCATTCGACAAGCGACACGTTTCTATTGATCCACGACGAAAACTCAGCGATGCTGTGCCAACCGCAATCATAACTGCTGGATCAGCACAGGAACACCTGGGAGTCGTGTGATGTGGATCTCTATGTTCAACGATGGCCTTTGAACGGTGTCCTCCGACACACTTGTACGTGTACCTTCATTGTACTCTGTGGTCAGATCTGCCTGGGTTACACTGTGGGTGATCCTCCAACCTCTACGTTTTGTGATAAGACATGGTTGTCCAATACCATACGCAGTTGCGGATTTAAAATGTTTGCGTCCTATGCCCACTGTAGTATATGCCCCCCCCCCTCCAAAAATATGTTTTAAATAATAACTATACAGTTTTTAAATCACAATGAGTCTACTGTAATTTTGTAATAAAAAATCACATTGTAACCTAAAATTTTTGAAACGAGTACGAGAAATCTACAAAACTGACCGGTAAGTAAAGCTGTAGCCGCTGCTTTGATGGCAGTAACCTCGTTAATCATGTCTTCATAGTTGAGACGGTCATCAGTTAGGAGATCAGCTTCGATGCAAAAAGTGGACAAGGCGCTCAATCTCTCCTTAGACAAGGCAGACTGCAGGTATGATTTCAGCCTTTTAAGACCCGTTCTGCTGAACAATTTGTAACTTCCGTACACAGAAAGGGCAATTTCAGTATTCGGAAACATGGGCTGTAGCCGCTCCTTTCGTAGAAATTTACTCATTTCAAGTGCTACAGCACTAATCTCACGAGATGTCAAAATTACCGCGCGAAATGTACACATTCACTTGGGAAGGAAGGTTCTAAATCAGTTCCATTTGGCGCTTGGAGTTTTGCTGCGCGTTCAGAAATAACGTCTGGTGAACTGTTCTCAAGTTTACTGAAAACGGCGAAATAGTCTAATACTGTTTTATAACTCTTCTTTCTCCTCAGTAATTCAGCCTACAAGCTGTCGAAAGTTAGGGAAATTGTTTCGACTCTAAATTTCTCCTTACCAGTCAGAACAACGTCTTCAGTGTCCGCTTCTTCATCAACATGACGTTTTGAGTTTCCTTGATCTTTTTATAGGTGTATTTGTGGTACGTATCAGCTATAATCTCCACGCATTTATTCTCATAACAGTAGAACATGCCACCAACAGAGCTGATAAACCATAGAAGCGATTCATATCATTCCAGCACTATTTCAATATTAATATTTATACTTCGCAATTTGACATTTATACTATTAAATTTCTGGAGTATGTCTTTTGAAACTATCATGAATACTGTTTCTAGTCTTTTGAGTTAATTTAGTAAAGCTGAAGCAACATTTCGCGCAAGTGGTTTCTCACAGATATTATTGGTAACTTATGTTACAGCATTGATAACAGTCTCCCAATTTTTATTTAGACTTACATATGCTTTCTCTCTTGCTGACAAACATGTTTTTGATAAACTTTGAACTGTCTTGCTACCTGGTTGCATGAAACATTCAAGTAACCCACTTTTATCTAGAAGTAGAGAAAAAATTATAAACGTTTTTCACCCAACTGAAAAATGATTATGCTTCCTGAGAACAGCTTGCCACCACTAGTGCCGGCTGTGCTTCACAAGGCGCAAAGAGAGCGTTTTCGGATTTCATTCTATAATGCGTGGCTGCAAACCAGTGTGGGCTAGTGATAAGTTGCTAGCATTGCCGTATGACTGGCCTCTACAGTCAGTAATATCAATGAAATTTGTAGACAGGACTTTCAGTACGGCCTAGCTAGGTTTTCAGACTTGTATCCTGGGCTTGGTAAAAACAGAAGGAAACATTCAGCAGGCTCGCTATTCTCGTTCATACATCTTAATTCAACATCTACTACTTAGAGAAATATTTGACCTGTTGTAGATGATATTCTTTTTATTCGTTCAAAAAGCAACTCTATTATTTCATCACAGATTGTTGGAGATAGGTAACTTGTGTGTCCCTGCCCCGGTTTTCCATAACGTTCAATGTGCTCTGCGAGAAAAGGATCGAAGTCGTCTATAAGTTCAAGCGACTTCATAAACTGATCGTTATGTAATGAGTGGAATTTTTCAACGCGTACGCGTAGGAGAAGTCCACGACTTTTTCACTACTGCAAACACCCTTGTCAACACATTGTGTCAGTACATTTCTTCTATCTCAGCATATGACTGGAAATGGTTTTCTATCATTCCATGCGATTCTTTTCTTGCGAAAAGTGATAAAATTTTTGAGTTCAAGTGAATTTTCTTCACGATATAAAATATTAGAAATACGTCTTCAATCTGAAATACGAATAGTAGCAATCACGGTCTTACCACATAACAATTTGTATGGTGCACAAAATATAGCACGGGTGCTACAGGGGTACACTAAGTAATCACCATTTACAGGTTATGATAAAATAAACTTTGGTTCAGATATCTGGTTTTAAAGCCATTGACCTCCTTGAATTAGAAAAATCACCATTACGGTTGTGGCTAATGCCGAGGCGGTGTAAATTAACGTCGACTGTTGATTCATTAACAACAATTCCACAGGGTCATCACAAATTTTTTATGCATCTCAGTGTTTGTGACATATCTCTAGAACTATGAGGTGTACAATGATGTATTTGTGTGGGTACGTTCAGCGGCATATTTGGATACTGTCCGCGAAATATTTTGCTAATAGACTCAGTAACAAAGAAGTAATAAATTTAAACGTCATGCATGATGCTGCAATTTTTCACGTATCTCAATTTTTATGATGCCATATATCCTGATCTAAGCGATAATTTTGTACGTACATTCAGCGGCATATTTGGATACTGTCTGCGAAATATGTTGCGAAAATACTTAGCAGCATAGGAGTAACAAAGTTAAACGTCATGGATTATGCGACAGTTTTCCACGAATCTTAATCTTTATAACGTCTTATCTCCTGAGCTTTGATGTGTAAGTGGTTCTTACTCCCACAGCGATTGTAGCCTGACAGCAAGGGATGTATGAACGAAGTTTGGTTGAAATTGAAAGGAGTCTAGTGGAGTACACATATACTGTATGTGGTGCCCGAATGTTGTAATGATACTAATGTATAGTAAAATGAAACTGTTACATTATAAACGATGTATGTGTCTGTTGGGCTCTATAAAGCGAATCGCTGACTGTGTACGATCGCAGAGCCAAAGATACTGCTTCTGGTCTGAGATTGTAGTGTTGGAGTAAGAAAGCGTCTGACACATAGCAATGGGTAGCTGTCCATGAGCGAAAGAGGTTGGAGTAGGCAGTTTTTGTAGTGTGCTCTGTGAAGCCACCAAGTGTTAGGTTGTAATTAGGAATTACGAGTACATGTATTATTGGAAATGTGGAAGGAGAAGTCTTCTCGCAATCAAGGTAAAGATGTTAAATATTTATGACTTTCGTTCAGCCAGCGCGTTGGTGTAGATGAGTTGGCTGATAATTGACATGTGTTGAGCAACCCCTGAACTTACGTAAACAAATTTGATGTAAAGGCTAGTTAGATCTTTCCTTTTTGTAATGTTTCTAAGATTTGGTAGCACAGATATACGTAACTTGATGATTATTTTTTAAGCTTTTTTAGTGAGCTTAGATAATACTTGTATAAATATCATTATTTGTGACTCAGTAAAAGGGATGTAATTTTTGTGAGTAATGTAATTTCAGTTGTCAGATTTTTGGAAAGCCAAACTTAACTTCGAATACAATTTCACTATTGAAAAGGTCAATGTTAGTAATTCACTAATTCAGAACCTCCTCCCCGTCCAGGTCATAAGTTTTTCAGACATTGAATTTTTCTTAAATGTTTTCATTTATCAGCCAAAAGAATTGTATGCACATTTCAAAGTAATACGTCCAGCATTGCACACTGCTGAGCCTGTAGCTAGTATATTTTATACTTCTTCATGAGAGACCAGAATATATCGAGATCCACCGTTGTTGATTTAGAGGTTAGACAATTTTATTTATTTGTTATGTGCACAGGGATCAAAGTGAGCGGTTTTGAACAGGGCCAGAATATTCAGTGCCTAAGGGGCCGAATGTGTTTTGCAGTGACTGTATTTCTTTATTGGTATTTGGAGGTGCATTGCCCAATCAGGTTGTATAAAACTTTTGCCAACAATAACACAGAGTAAGTACACCACTTGCAGTTACAACACGCTACACGATAACTCCAGTTTTGCGTGCATTCCCAGTTAAGGCATTCATACAATGTAATAAAAAAATTATTGCAATAGAATTTTCTAAGAAAGTTGCAAATTTGGCTCAGTAGTTTAGGAGTAAAAGAGGAACATACATTCACACATACACATATCCAGTTTTGTAATACGTATGGATTTGTGAGTTTTCACAACTTTGGCATTAATCCACTTGATTTTAATGTTTGCAATTGAAAGATTGCAACTTGTTTTGTGATGAAAATTCAATATTTTTCTTGCGTGCTATATGAAAAGAACAAATCCACAGCGATAATGGTAAAGAGAATACCAGTTAAGTTTCATGAACTTTGTAACCATATGCTGTAAATATCTTCAGCAATTCTTCAGATCCAAAATACCTACTTACTGACCTCTGAAAGTAAATATCACACATAAATACAGGGATATGAAGCAAGAGAATAGGAACTTACTATAAAAAGTTTTATAGAAGATAGACTGATAAATAATAAATAAGGAGGTATGAGATCTGTGTGCCTAAGTTTATCTGTTAAGTGTAGGTCACTGGTATGAGTGTGTAGTGTAATGTTTGTGTTTCATAATGATGATGATGATGATGATGGTGAGAGAAGCCTACTCCTCTCGAAGAGCACCCAAGGGGCCATCGAGCTTAACGTACCAATCCGATGGTGGGTCACTGTAAACAGTGCCGCATACATTAGACACCGTGGAGAGTTTTGGTATTTAAACCAGGTCATGGGGACAAAGTCTGCTTACATCGCCACCTCTCCTCCCCCTGCCTGCCAAATACTAGCAGTGAGAAATTCTTACAACACCAGGACTCAAACCGCCTTACCTCCGGGTCAAGCGCCACCGTACAGGCGCGCGTTAGCGACGTCGTCCACGGAGGCGAGTCATAGACTGATCTGGAATGTTTCAAGTTACGCAGCCTGGACTTGCGATACTCACACTTGATTCAGATAGGAAAATCATAGGGTTAATAATCGCAAAGCCACACTTTGGGGGTCTACTAAATCTGCAAATGTCTTAACTTCGACGTCTACAACGATTCTAATATGAAGCAATTCATCACAAAATTTCACACGGCGCACAAGTCATTAAGGTAAAGTGCCCTGTTCAAAGTTAGTGATATTACATCCGTCCGTATTCTGATACATTTAATAGAAAAATCGCTAACGATTTTAACGTTTTTTTTTTATTTCAAAAATTAAAAGTAATGGGGCATTCCTTCGTCTAATTCGCGGGCGAACTTCATAAGACTCCAAGGAATTCTGTAGCTGTAATAAATTGTTTGAGAAGCTCAGTGACATGCCACTTCCAGTTCAAGATTTCATCAATTTGTACACTCAACTGAGAACATTCTACCCTACTTACTGACTCGTGCCCATGTTCTACATCAGTTATTGGTAAGACTCTGTTTGTTGTACAGAACTAAATGTAAGGCGTTTTTATAATATTTAGCG
Organism: Schistocerca cancellata; assembly: GCF_023864275.1. Lineage (NCBI taxonomy): Eukaryota > Metazoa > Arthropoda > Insecta > Orthoptera > Acrididae > Schistocerca > Schistocerca cancellata. The sequence continues at coordinate 523,713,346 of NC_064630.1, read as the reverse complement.
GGAGTCTATTTTCAGAGAACCACTTAATAATTGTTTGGAAAATGTCATTTACTAAAGCTTCTGTTCCTTTCTCTGTAATGAGATTTATTATAACACAAGTATCGTGTGCGAAAGTACCACTTTTATTTGTTGAGTGTTAAGTAGAAGGTCATTCACATATATAAAGTATAGGAGTGGGCCCAAATTTGAAACCTATGTGACTCTCTTTGTGACGTTACCCAAGTCACTAAAATTTTCTACCTTTTCCACATTGTGTAATTTATTTAGAACAACCTCTCGCATTCTGTTAGTCCAGTAAGATTAAAACCAGCTGTGTGTGAGGCCATCAACTCCATAAAACTTGATTTTTTTTCTAACAGAGTTTCGTGATCTGCACAATCTCTGGCCTTCGAGATATCACAAAAAATACCAGCTACCGACAGATTATTATTTAAGGCTTGTACTATTTGTTGAGTGAATGTCTAAATACCGTTCTCAGTTGAGCGACCTTTCTGGACTCCAAGCTGTGATGTGCTAAGTAAATTGTTTCCACTTAAGTGTGTGAATACTTTTGAAAACATTATTCTTTCGAAAATTTCGGAAAAAGATGTCAGCAAGAAAATTGGACAATAGTTGTTTAAGTGGTTTAATAATTGCATATTTTAACCAGTGTGAAAAAATTCCCTATGCCAGGGATGCATTGCATGTATCACTAAGGACAGTACTTATGAAGCTGGAATAACTTTTCAGAATTCTGTCTGAAACTCAGTCAACGCCACAAGAGTTTTTATCTTTCAGAATTTTTAAAATTGTATTAAGTTCAGTGAAGGATGTTAGTACTACTACTTCTAGTTGCTTGAAGTTTTGTGGAATGACATTTTTAATATATTCTCTTACTTGAAGGGAACGCTTGGATCCTATATTTGCAGCTACGTTTAGAATGTGATCGTTAGAAGTACTTGCAACATTTGAATTGTCATAAAATTTTCATTTAGTTCAATGTTATGGGACATTGTACACTGACTGTCTGTCCTGTCCCCAGTTTGACAATGTTGCATATAGTTCTGATCTTATTATCTGCATTATTTATTACTTTCAGTACAAGAATACATCTAGAGATTTTAATGACTCTCCTTAAAGTACTGCATTATTTTTGTAGTATGCAAGTAATCTCGGATCTTAACTTAATCTGGCCTTTACATGTATATACCTCTTCCTCTTTCAAGTACAAAAGAACAGTGCCATTGAAAAAATTTATACATTATAATTTTGGAATTCGAAATATCATGTACTGGCTACTACGTCGCCGGTAAGTCGCAGAAAACCGTGCGTTTATTTCTATTACGCTGTGACGTTACCATACTGTACGTTTATTTCAGGTTATCAGTCCGTTTATAATTTATAGTTGGTAATATAAATTGGGATTGGTAATGACAGATAGTGACTGTAGGAAACCAAGGAGCTCCAAACGTACGAAGTTATTATTTAAAGTAGAAGATAAAACATTGATTTAACACAGCTTGCTGACCAGTCTTAAATGTACAGTTATGTATAACCAAGTGATGTAGGGTACTGAGTGGAGAGCGTTTCGTAACACAAGGAATAGAGAATTACTTTGTTTCTTTGGACCTTGGCGGTTACGTTACATGTACTGCTTCTCGCCACTCGTTTCCGTCACTATCTTGAGAAACGTAACTTCATGGCACAAAGGTATACACTTTGTGTACGTTTTGCTTCTGGCAAGAGAGGTACTGTGTGTATCAGCAATGATCGTTTGCGACAGAAAGGACCGTTCTCGCTGGGACAACCTTATTACTTCCTTTTGCGTGCAAGCAATGCCAACTGCCTAGCTAGTATTGTGCAAGTAGAACGAATGCAGGGGCTTTGTGTCAGTGTTGACGACTTTCAGGCGTAGGCGAATGACAGTTGTACGTGATGAAAAGCCGACGGCGTGCTGCGGAGGAGTAGTATGAGGTCGAGTGAGGACAGGGACGTTAATGAGTCATGCTGCCGGCAAGTGAAACTGGGAGGCGAGCTAGCAGTGCGACGCCAACCTCCCGAATATCCGCTGCGTGTGAATCCTTATAGAAGCTTGTAGCGATGGAGTCACGTTACTGACATAAATTCAATATTACGTGGTGGCACCTGCGGTTACCATGAAAGCTTCAATACTTCCCAACAGAAAGAATTGTCTCAGAGGTTAAGACAGTGAAACCACAACTGGTCGTCCAAATTAAAGTTCTGCGACATGCAAGCAATAGTCATAAGGCTTTAACTATCACCTCACAAAATCAAGCCGTGACCATAACTCTTGGAACTGCTAGCAAGCTATCTCTACATACCCACCCTTCAATACGGTACATTTTCCTAGGGATGGATGACTTGGTGGAGACCTCAGCTTTAGAAGTACGCATTTTGGCTCATCAGAAAACGTTCCACTTCGAAAAATCACCTTATCATAATTATGATAATGCTTGTCATGCAATGGTTCCGTTATCTGAGGAATGTGAAAGATGCCACTCAGAATTTGATAGCTCTAAGAGGAATACTATTCTTCTCATGGTTCCAGCCTCGTGAGAATTTTCAGTTGTCATTATATATATATTTCGAATGTGTATCTGACCAAAAAGCGATTCTGGTAGCTGGAATCCGGGTTTTTGTAATCATACCTTCTGTGTTCTAGTGGTGACATTTCCTTAGAAACTTTCACGCCATAACACATATATCTTTGTATCTAATTGAGAAGTGAAATACCAGTTTTCATAGATTTAGCTTCAAAATTTTTAATGTGTGAAAATATCTATAAAAATATTCATCCCTTATTTTATTCTCTTAGGGGATGAGTTTCCAAAAACAGTGAAGCCAAATAAAGTTTTTAATATATTTAGCTTTGAAAATGATTTCATAATTAAATAATTTCATAAAACTCTTCATCCCGTTATTTCACACCTATTAGACGGTTGTATTTCCAAAAACACTGAAACAAGTACTTTTTTTAAATTTGTAACCGAGAAGTAATACATATTTATTTTCAAAAACGTTCACTCATTATTCTACCCCCTTAGCGGTTGAAATTTCAAAAACGCTGAAACAAGTGTATTTTACTTCTGACTGAGAAAGCCGGATCGTAGTGCGGTACTCTATGGGAGCAGTCGTTTTATGTGTTATTGATTTTCAACGTTAGAAATCAACTGATAATCCCCGTACAGTTATCACTTTAGCAAATGTGAGGGAGTAGACGGCACTTCTTGGAAATCCTTGTCTCTGCATACGAGGGGTAAAAATATAAATTTTGACACTGACTTTCAGTTACATATCTGCAGTCTAGGTAGGCCTACACTGAAATCCGTGCGCCGCAAGTACTGTAGTATATTGCTAGAGTAGCCAAAAGTAAAAGACGCTGGCCAATGATAAAGTGGAACACGAAGTCATATGCGTCTTTCTCAAATTTTGGACTTGCCACGACGTTCGCTATAGCATATTTTACATGGTGAGCATAACCAAACTGACGCGAGTGTTATAATTAACTAATCTGGTCTGAAAGGCAACAACAAAAGAAAGTTTAATTTTCAAAAAATTATTAAACGATGTTCTGCAAACGGACTCTCCCTTAGTTTAAAAAAATGCACTACAGCCAGTTCTATATTATAAACGGAAAACACTAGCTATAAATGTAGTGCACTAACAGGACTGAGTGTGTTGGGTAGCACTTTCTAGTGTCTGCGTGTACAAATTAATTAAAATTTCAAGTGGGGGAAACATCAGAAAATTTTGCTTCACGCTTAATTATTGATATCGGAGAGAAATTAACCGACATTTGACTATTCTTCTCAAATTGTTGTTGTGAATGAATGTCCTCTCAACTACGCCGTATAGGAAATTTCTGAGGCCAAATCTCAGCTTGCTGTGGTATTTGGCTAATAAGAATAAAATTCTAAAGCAACCCGCCTGCTCTAGAGAATGGGGATTGAAGAACAAAAAATGTGATTCAATCAAGTGACCAAGATGGACAAGCATTAAATGTCTGGAAAGTCCTGAAAATAGTGAATGGGACGACGGGGATATGGTCAACGATAAGAAGTAACTTGAAACGATTACAGTGCTTACGAGTCAATTTTGATGGATCTGAAATGTACTGAGTGAAAGTTAGAGACCTGACTGGCTCACCATCGCCCAGACCAAAGTGCTAAGGACAGGAACTTGAAATTTGGAGAGTGTTGATCTTATACTGTAGGCGCTGTTTAAGAAGGGATTCTTTAAAATTCCATCCCCAAGGGAGTGAAATAGGGGATGAGTTTTTTTGAAAATATGTTGCTGTCAATGCGGTTTTGAAGCTAGAGCTACGAAAATTAGTATTTTATTTCCCGGTCAGAAATAAATAAATGTCTTAGCATTTTTGGAATTTTATACTCTATGGGGGTGAAATAGAGGGTGAAACATTTTTTAAGAATAAATCATTTTTAAACAACTGTTACAATATTTTTGAAGATACGTCTGCGAAAATGGGTATTTGACTTCTCGGTTGTTAATAAAAACGTACGTTTTTCAGTATTTTTCGATATTCAACCCTTAAGGTGTGAAATAGAGGATGAAATGTTTTATGAATCTATTTTCAAAGATAAATCTACGAAAATTTGACTTTCGCTTCTTGGTTAGAAATAAAAGAATACGTGTTTCGCTGGTTTTGGAAATTCAATCCCCATGGGGGTGAAATTGGGGATGAAACGTTTTATGGAAATATTAAATTATGCAAACATTTTTGAAACCGAGTGTATGAAATTTTTTTGAAAATTCAGCCCTTGAGGGTGTGCGATAGGGCAGACTGATTCACTGACTCAGTCGCCCAGCTGAAACCGTGAAGTACAGGAACTTGAAATTTGGAGAGGGTGTGGAGTTTATACTGGTCGTATCGTGCAAAAATGGATTGTTCGAAATTCCAACTGTAAGTGGGTGAAATAGGGGATGAAAGGCTCTTTGAAACATGTCGCTATTAAGGTAATTTTGAAGCTAGAACTACGAAGCACGCAGCACTGAATTTTTGGCACAAAAGGGACTGAATAACAGTAACGGAAAAGATATATCTCAGGACTACTCTACGGAGAAATTATGGTGCTCCAACTTCCATTTTGTCATGAGCAAAGCCTGAACTTCTTACAAGCGCAAGAAATACGGAGTTTGATAGTGAATACCGGTAATCGGCAAAATCTCGTCTGTATTCTTCGTTTGTGACGTTCCAAAATGCATTCTGGAAAAAAATAACGTAGCTTGAGCCGTGAATGTTTAATTAGCTACGAAGATCGCTCATGTTACAAACCTCAGAAAGGGAATCCTTTTTTATTCGTCTAAGAGGTAAAGCTGTCCAGTGCGTCAAGAGCATTGAGAAGCGGATTTTATCCCGTGCTTATCGTCAGGGTTCCTGCGGACGGGGCAAGAAATATTAAGTATCCGCCAACAAAAAAAAAAAAAAAAAAATGAGAATGATTTGTGAATGAAATATTTGTGCCCAAATACCGCTGGCCTGCATGGAAATTTTATTTTTTTGTTTTTATAAAGATGAATTGCAATTTTAAAAATTTTGAACGTATTGCAGCGTATATAGTGAAAACTAGTTAATGAGCGAAATTAAATAGTGAGAAGTCAGTTCATTAGAAGTGTCGGCTTGTTATTTCGTGTTACAGACATACACGACAGCAAAATTAGTGTAATAACACTAGAAAATCAGTAAACATCAGTGCAATTTTTACGACCTTAGACATTTGTAACAGAGTGTACACGTTTCTGCTACTAATTCATTTTCATTGTATGTCACGAATCCCGCCTTGCTCTACAGAGTGAGATAGGTATTGTTGTGGAGTCAGACAGGCATCGAGGGTCGCAGAGATTGTTGCAATGCCTATTGTACGTTTATTCCACCATGCCTTTAACAAAATGCAACTTATGTACAATTCTAAATATTCTTTCCCACATCCTTACAGATGTGCCATTCGTGTCACACTCCATGTATAGTTACGCAAGTACATTTCTATTAGTGTTTATTTACAGTACATTAAATTTATATATCGATACTTTAGGAAATGTCCCGTGTGTAACATTACAATAATCAATAGTTTTTCAAAGATAATGTAAAGACAGTACTGTTACAAGTGTAGTTATGACACACATTTAGATCAACTTTCCTTGTGCTGCAGAGAGTATTTCATGTGAAGTAACGGATAATGAACATTTGATCGTTTGCTTTTCAAGTTTTGCAGCCTTTCATTAAGAGTCGTCTTTTCTGATCACCATGACGGTATGACAGTATCCATTGCTCAACATCTTTTTTTTTTCATAGAAGCTGTTGTTGTTGTCCTCATTCCGAAAACTTGTGTGATGCAGCTCTTCACACATACCTATACTGTGCAAGTCTCTTCATATCTGCATAACTACCGCTACCTTCACACAACTGAAACTGCCCTCTGTAATCAAATCTTAGTCTCCTCCTACAAGTTTTACGCTCTCTCCTGCCTACATCACCAACTTCACTCTCCTTTGACGCCTCAGGATGCGTCCGAACAATCGATCCCTTCTTTTAGTCAAGTTGCCATATAAGGCACCTTTATGCCAACTTAAATCAGTACCTCTTAATTAATTACTAATCTGCCCATCTAATCCTTAGCATTCTTTTGTAGCACAACATTTCACAAGCTTTCATTGTCCTCTTGTCCAAACTACTCACAGTACAGGTTTTGCTTCCATATCAGGCTACACTCCAGAATACTTTCAGAAAAGAGGTCCCAGCACTTAAATGAACAATGTATAAACATCGATAATGATCAGAAGCTATACAAATAATATCTAATACTATAACCATCCATTGTTGAATTTTGAGTACTGCATGTTTCTTTCGAAATATCCATTTTTTTACACTCATTTTTTAGGATATAATACTTTTAACAAGCAATAACAATGCAATATTTTTTGTCTGTTTTCTAATTCTAGGCACCTCTTCAGTATTGTTAACCTCCACGTAAAATTTTCAATTGAGTTCACGTTTTTTACATAACGCTTCTGACAGTGCCATTATCTCCATCAGCAGCAGCGATATCACGTAGACCAGTGGATAAAACCTTTCTCTAGACTTTTCAGCTTTTACTTACGTTTCCCTGCCACATTTAGTTTTCATTACATCCAGAAATACATCTTTCGCCATAGTCCTTTCGTAGATCCACTTGCATGCTTTCTTGTCTCTCCTACTAGCTCACAACATGCAGCCTGTCATCACTCGTTAGGAGACCTTCATTAACAGTACATATCTCAGCCGTAAGTCAAAACTGATAGTAATGTTTATTTTTGAAAGCTCTACTTAGTTTGCAAAAAGCTTGTGAAATTACTGCCACATATCGTTAAGCTGTATTTTTTCGGTTTTTGTACCACTATTTTGTGGATGTTCCATCGAAGTTAATCTACATGCATATTTGGAAAGAAACCTCTGGATTTTTCTCACTGGGACGCGAGCATAATTAGGAGACGTGAGCCTCCCCAAGGAAATGAGCAGTTTTCGTGGTATTGGAGATGCAGCCTGCTCCGTGCAGCCACCCTTAAGAAAAATTAGGATATGCTCATAAGGTCTGTCGACTTGGGATTTGCGTTCGACAGTGTAAACCCGTGAAAGACGTTAGACATTCTGAGAAAAATAGAAGTAAGCTGTAGGAAAAGACGAGTAATATACATAGTATGCACCAAGAACCAAGAGTAGACAATGAGATTGAAAGATCAGTCTCATTCTCTTCAGAACGAAGTGTCCTCTGATTAAAATGGATGTAAGACAGCTTTCGCCTCCACTGGTCAATCTATAAATCGACGAAGCAATGATGGGAATCAAAGAAAGGTCCAAGAATGGCATGAGAGTTCAGGTGGAAAGATATCAGTGATAAGATTCATTGATGACATTACTATCCTCAGTGAAAGTGAAGAAGAATTACAGGTTTGTTGAATGGAATGAAGAGTCTAATGTGTGCAGAAAATGTATTGAAAGTAATGCAAAGAAAGAAGAAAGTAATGAGAAGTAGCAAACATGAGAATAGCGAGAATTTCTACACGTAAACTTGTGACCACGAAGTAGATGAAGTTAATTCTGGTAACTTGGAAGCAGGCTACCAAAGACAAAAATAGGCATTTGTGACCAAGAGAAATCTACTGGGATCAAACATAAGCCTTCATTTGATGAAGGCATTTCTGAGAATGTGTGTTTGGAGTACGCCAACGATCTTGCCGCTGTGGTAAGACAGTATCCCGTCAGATCACCGATGTTAAATGCTGCCGATCTTGGCTAACACTTGGGTGGGTGACCGTCTCGTCTGCCGAGCGCTGTTGGCAAGCGGGGTGCACTCAGCTCTTGTGAGACCAATTGAGGAGCTACGTGGTGGGGAAGTAGCGCCTCCAGTCACGAAAACTGTCAACGGCTGGGAGAACGGTCTGCTGACCATATGCCCCTACATATCCGCATCCAGTGACACCTGTGGGCTGAGGAGGATGATGACGATGATGATGTTTGGTTTGTGGAACGTTCAACTGCGCGGTCATCAGCGCCCGCACGAGGTCCCAATTTTTACACAGACCAATTTTTACAAGATCCAGTCTAGTCAATTTCACGAATGATTATGATGAAATGATGACAACACAAACACTCAGACCCCTGGCAGAGAAAAACCTCAACCCGGCCGGGAATCGAAACCGGGACCCCGTGTCCAGAGGCAGCAACGCTAGCCAGTAGACCACGAGCTGCGGACGTGGGCTGAGGATGACACGGTGGTCGGTCGGTGGCGTTGGTCCTTCAACGCCAGATCGAACGGAGTTTAGTATGTTTGGAGCACAGGACTGTATGATAGTGCAGCATGGACAGTGGGTACACCGGAACAGAAGAGAAACGAAGCATCTGAGATGTGGTACAGAATAACGTTGAAAATTTGGTGGATTGACAAGGAACGAGGAGTTTCTCCGGAGAATCGGCGAGGAAATGAATGTATGGAAAATATTGACAAGAAGAAGGGACGGGATGGTAGATGCCTGTTAAAGATGTCGGGGAATAGCCTCCATGGAACGAGAGTGAGCTCTAGAGGGTAAAAATTGAAGAGGAAGATTGAGATTGGAAAACACCCAGCAAACAACCGAGCACGTTGATAGCAAGTGCTACTCTGAGAAGAGGGATCTACGATAAATTACTACTAGAAGAGGAGCAACTTCTTTCGCATAATCTTTGTAGAATCTCATAAGTATCTCTTCTGGTGCTGAAACCTTTCCACTACTAAACGAGTGTAGTTGTTCTTCTGTTCCGCGATTATCTCAACATCTGCCATTTCGAGGTTCGTACGAAGACTGAAAGGAGGGACCGTATTAAAATCTTCCGCGGCGGTAGACCGAATTCAGTATTTCGACTAGCTCTTTGTTCTCTTCCGTTTCGGTGTCATTATAATCACTGGGTGAATGAATAGAGGATTTTTTCCAACTTACTGATTTTACATACAACCAAAACCTCTTACGGTTTTTACTCAAATCGGTTGACAAAATTTTACTTTCAAAGTCATTGATTGCTTAACTAAATGCTCTTCTTACGCTCATTTTCACCTAGTTCAGCTTTAGTTTGTCTGCAAGGTTTTTTACTTCTCTTGAAGCTGAGATTAAGTTCTCTTTGTTTACGCAACAGCTTTCTAAGACGGCTGTTGAACCATGATGGGTCTTCCCCTTCCGTCAAGACCTCACCAGGGACGTACTTGTCTAGGACATATTGCACGATTCCTTTGAATTTTCTCCGTTCCTTTTCTACATCTTCGTCCTCATCGCGAAATATTTGATGCTGACTGCTCAGATACTCTGAAATTTGTATCCTGTCACTCTTCCTAAGCGAAAGCATCTTCCTACCTTTCTTAAGATTCTTTGTTAGATCCCTTGTCATAGATGCTATCATAGCCTTATGATCACTAATACCTTTCCCTACGTTAACTGATTCGATAAGTTCAGGTCTGCTCGGTCCAAATGGTGCCGTCTGACTTGTTCTCCGCACCCCATCTGCTCGTCCTGCCTTGGCGACTTCCTCTGGGGTGCATGCTTCCGCAATCTGTCTACTCTGTCTCTCTGAATGATTCTTCTACGTTTGTGGCCTGCTGACCTGGATAACTGAGGGCGTATACGGCGCTCCCAAGGGTGTCCACAGTTTGCAATGAGATTAATGGAATGGGTCGGTATTTAAGATACACGGATAAGTAGTAGCGGGCAGGATGTTGCCACTACACTGTCTCATTTAAGTCACCAAGTGCGTCTGTATGTGAGCAGGTGGTAGGTGCTATAAATCCACCTCAACGTCTGAGGAAAGTTAACGACTACCTACCGCTCGTCATATTATTTTTGAAAAAGAACAGGACAAACGAACATCATTCTGTGTCAATATAATGATTAACTGAACTTTTGAAAATCAGTACGTAACGTGAATCGTATCACCTACAGGGTCATTACAATTAAAGTACAGCGATTAACTGAACTTTAGATATTCCAATGCGTTAATGCGGAACCGTATTCCACTGGAAAGAAATTAGTTCCACTTTTGACCACCAGGTGCGAATCTGGTGCTGTGAATGCAAGAATGACATTTAGAAATGTTTCTGTATGTAATGAATCATGAACGGGACGTAGACAGAAAAGGTCATACAAATGAGAAAAGCATGATGTTGATTTTATTATTAACAGCCGCTCTCACAGTTTGTTCCAACATGAGCACCGGAGACGTTGACGAGATGCTGTACAGCGCCATATTTGCACCTGGTGGACAAAACTGGAAAGAATTTTTGCAGCGCAAATCGGTTCCGCGTTAACGTTTTAGCATATCTACCAAGTTTCGCTGCCATACGATAATTACAGCCCATGCCGCACCCCCGTGAGTAGCTGCACTTTAATTGTAACCACCAGGTACATTTTTGCCATTACTGTGTTCTATCCTATCATAATGCTCCCTTTTGATTGTCTTACTGGCGATTCTAAAGGAAATATGTGAGGTTCCTTATCCTGTCCTTAAACGAACCGGAAGTCTCTTATGTTTACGTTTCCGACGGAAACACGTAATTCAAACAATTTAATAACAGAAGTACTTGTTGCGGTGTAATTCAGTTCTTGGTCCAGAATGAGATTTTAACTCTGCAGTAGAGTGTGCGCTGATATGAAACTTCCTGGCAGATTAAAACCGTGTGCTGGACCGAGACTCGAACTCGGGACCTTTGCCTTTCGCGGGCAAGTGCTCTACCATCTGAGCTACCCAAGCACGATTCACGACCCATCCTCACAGCTTCAATTCTCCAGTATCTCGTGTCCTACCTTCCAAATTTCACAGAAGCTGTCCTTGGAAGGTAGGAGACGAGGTACTGGCAGAATAGAAGCTGTGAGGACGGGTCGTGAGTCGTGCTTGGGTAGCTCAGTTGGTAGAGAACTTGCCCGCGAAAGGCAAAGGTCCCGAGTTCGAGTCTCGGTCTGGCACACAGTTTTAATTGCAAGAATGTTCTAGTTCTCTGGTAATTAAAATTTTGGATTTCTAACGAAAATATACTTACAGATATTGGTACTGAGACTTACATGTACGTAAATGTAGCCTTCTCATATTTTGTCTGGTCTGGAGTGAAATGGCGTAGTATCGACGTTGTTTATTCATAATAGAATCATTACTGAGTGAGTCGAGTTGCTGTTTAGTAAGGTTTCCACAAAAGGGCATATAGGCCATCTGCAAACAGTACGTGTTACTATGAGTTATCATTGAACCGATTACTATTTTCATTTTAATAATACAGTTGCAAATGTAATACTAAACTTTTATTCCGTGTTGGTGAAAGAATACTTTTTAATAAAGGTTTTACTGTGGTAGTATCGCAATCCCATTCCTGAGTAATGTGAATTCAGTTAATCGTTTACAGTGAAGTACAACAACATTCATTTCAGAATAGTTATTAAAATTAATTACTTTGCACTGGCGACCGGTCGTTTTACATTGAGACTGTGATTACATACATCCCTGAGTTTATGTTGCTTATATTTGACAACTGCTATTGATCTTTATACAAGGTTATGGTACTAATTTAGCACTATCCCTAGGTTAAAAAAAATCCACTATAAGCATCCAGATCATTTGATTTTTAAAAGGAGAAGAAAGTATTTGGCTGCAATCTTTCTCCGGATAGTGTGAGATGTATTAAAATAATTCATCTATTTCTTTAGGATTTGAAGTAATTATGGGTGGAATATTAGTTTATCTGAGCAGTGGTGAAAGTTGGGCCAGACAGTTATTTCAATTAAACAACAGTTGTACAGTTCAAATGGTATCCAGAAATAGTCTAAACGATGTCTGAAACGATAGTTGGAATGGGTTTTGTGAAAAAGTACATGCGAAGTTTTCATTAAGAGACCTTTTTTATCCTTGCGAAAATTGGTTATGAAGCTAAAATTGCGAAGCCAGATATGCCATACGAATCGTATACAGTAATAGATTTACTTATCATACTTGTTGGACCAACAAGGTTACATTACATTCGTTTTTTTATTATTGTCGCATCGTCATCATTTACGAGTTACGTTCATCATTAGTTATTCTACCATTCAGTGAATCAAACGTTACACGTACAGTCTGGCTGTGTCATGGATGCAACCATATTAAAAAGTGACGACCCAACACAATGAATTGTTGCGTTATATCGTCAACATTTCAATACACTAGTACGAAACTTTAAGAAAAGAGACGTGTACGTAGAACTCTATGAAACGTCCTCCACCTAACGTAGTTTAACTTGTAATCATACATGTGTGAATATAACAATGCGTACGCATGCCAGAGCTTAGGTGCTCGAAATTGGCAATGGCAGTAGGAAATAGTATAAATTATTGTAAATTAATACTGACTAGCTACTCTGTTAATCAACCGTCTTATTTATTGTCACATACATAAATTGAAGTAGCTAAAATGTGGTAAACGAGTAGAAAGGACTGAAAAAATCGTAGGACATCGGTGGAAAAAGAAACTACTACAAGTACGAGAACAAAGGACTGCAAATGTTGTAGGACATCGGTGGAAAAAGAGACTATTACAAGTACGAGAACAGCATTGTCCACTAACGTGTAATCGAACCGAGAAAGCCCAATTTACTCCTTATTCAGACCTTCGTCATTACAGTAACGGCTGTCTACATAAAATTACATTGTGCATTATGCAGGAGTATACTTCAAAATCGTACACTTTGTGAATACTAGAGTTACAGTGAAACTTCATGGTTTACCTAAAGGTTTCGTAAATATTTGCACCAGACAAACACATTCCCTGCTCAGGACGACTGCTACATAAAACTGACTCTTGTAAATATGAGGCAAAGGTTGTTCCTACAAAACCAGAATCAACAGCCTCCATTATGTATAGTTCCACCTGGTGGGTAAACAACAGGCAACTACCGCCTGTAATATACTGACGCCATTGAGAGCCCCAATGACATCTATAAAATCACATGTTCCGCATTAATTCAAAAGTTTACCATCCTACTTCCTGTTTCATTTATAGATGCCATAGTCCGATCCTACTTCTGTTCTCCGTTTTGACGTAAGCAGCTGATCACATCCTATTTCACCCTGTCCCTCGCAAAAGCATGGCAAGATACTTTTATTTTGTCTTTCCTTAATAATTTGCTTACGCATCCATACTTGCCTTAAAGAATCCCTCTTGAGATTTGCTTCATTAAGCCAATTTCCTATGCGATCCCACATCCCTCTCCTTACTAACGATCCTATTTCTTACTGACCATCAGAACTGGAAGTGATTGACAAACCTCAAAGGGTCGCCACTGTTCTATTCACAAAAGACACATCAACAACACAAAGAATATACTATGGAGATAATCTGTTACAGTTTTTGATCACCTTTTAATGTTCACTGTTAATATTTTAATTAAACGTATATGAGTAAGAAGTAGTCACATTCCTTTAGCAGTTCGCCCAAAACAGGATAATGTACGTACAACGAAAAATGAATGGAATGGTTCTCGTTCGATTTCTGGCATGTAGATTTCTCAGTAAACTTCGCTGCAGTGTACATTAGCTGGCTCAGTGAGATTCCATTGTCTAGTTTTTCCTTTTCTTCCACTATGTGCACGACTGTTGCTAAGATTCTTGTTTCTCCCTTCTTCCCGTTCTCAAGAGGATTCAACGCAGTCCGACCCACGAACGATGGCGGTTGACACAGGTCGACAAACGGACGGATATTGCATTGTTGGCGATTCCAAGCGTTAGTTGCGGTATGCGCATAAATGTGCTTAGTGCTTCATGTAAGCGTGTGTCCTGCAAATTAGTTTCTCACTTGCTTGTGTAGAATTTGTCGCTTACCGCCACCATCCGCCATAACAGCTCGCAACAAATGAAATAAAAATTCACTAAATAATTCGCTACGATCACGTTTAATGCTCGCATTGGGCAGAGCACTCAGAACACTACTTATGTTCATTCGCTGTCGGAGGATGCATGACGTACTTGCGCGTATCGATCCTAAACTCGACCGCCATCGGTTTTGATTCCAACTACAATTACGTCAGTGGACCGGCACGAGAGACAACCGCAAGGCGCTTCCTGAGGCCAGCTTCCGCGGATGCGTGGTACGCTACGAGGTCGCACCATGACGCCTGCGTGTTCCTCTAAGTGGCCGTGAAGGCTGGCGCTCCGTTTTGTGCAAATATTGGCGTCCCTAGTCACGGTCGCCGGCATACAGCCGTCCCACCTGGGAAACCTGCTACCCACCAGACAGCGCGGTGTTGCGTCTTCGTGTAACATCGTGTTCTGGCACACTATTACACCGAAGACCACACCTTGGACATTACTATTCAAGAAAATGTTAAATGGATCTCATACGTTACATTCACAACTTCAAAACTCTCAGATAAAAAATGCAGTGAACATTTAGTATTGTAGTATTGCCGGCCGGAGTGGCGCTACAGTCTGGAGCTGAGCGACCGCTACGGTCGCAGGTTCGAATCCTGCCTCGAGCATGGATGTGTGTGATGTCCTTAGGTTAATTAGGTTTAATTAGTTCTAGGTTCTAGGCGACTGATGGCCTCAGCAGTTAAGTCGCATAGTGCTCAGAGCCATTTGAAGCACTTTTATTGTAGTATTACAGTAAATAACGCATGTCTATCAAAATGGAGGGATCATATGAAAATAATATTAATAACAATAATAAAACACTACTGGAAAAAACAGTACCCCATTTTACAGATTTCCAGTCTACTCTACATTTAAGGGGAGGTTTACTATCTTTTGGTTCAAAAAATCGTTTTTTTTTTAAATTGTATTTTTCGATCCATGAAAGTGTTTAGAATACACCCCTGAAACGGTTTTTCCGAATACCGAATGGAAATGTGCCTTATTAAAGCACCTGTCTGAAGTAAGCCTTTTTCATGCATCAGTTTTCTTTTTTTTCTTTCGGAGGACGAGTTATTGTACCGGTGCTTGGGAGGAAGCACACAAAGTTCAAATGAAACTTTGAACTCGTGTGTTTGGAAGTTAGCCCCCAAGCATTTGCATTCTGGTGCGAAGACTATGGAGATTGCGACTTTCCTGGAAGCGAGCAGCTTCAACGAAGGGCATCCAGCAATTCAGAAGACCATGACAACGATGGGTCACCCTTCGACTCTATTCGATGCAGTTCGCCAAGCATTCGGACGACCACCGGATTCAAGAGGCCGAAAACCGCTTGTCACCGGCCGTACGAGCGACTCTGGAGCAGTGCAGGATGGCCGAGATCGAGCAGAACGCCCTCTATGAGGAAGATTAAGGACTGGTTTATGGACCCGGAATAGTAGATTTACCGCAAGTTGCATAATATTGCATTTATATGTAGTCAAAACTTCAAAGGCGTTTTTCTCGAAATGATGTTTTTTTTTTTTAATCGCGCGGCATGGTAACTTCAAATCTACTGAACCCATTGGCATGATTCTTTGTTTCCGACGTTTAACTGTTAACAGTACACCCTGAGGAATGCGTCTTGAAATAGTCGCAAAAACGTCGGAATTTTATAGGTGATAATGCGGCCTCAAACCCAGAAGTATTTTATTGACTGTGACAACGGCCACGGAAGCCTACGGTTACATCACTCTATATTTATTGCTGCAAAGGTGCATATGGAGTACATGAAACGATTACATTTACGATTAATAGCATAAGCGGTTCTGGGGTAGCATGTATCGACTTACGGTGGAACACCTGTGTTAGTATGTGATGTAGCCTCCACGGGCAAAGCAGGCGCTTACTCTGGGATCCAGTCGATCGTAGAGATGGCGGATGCTGTCCTGGGATACGTTTTGCACGCCTGCTCGACCTCTTCACGTAGTTCTGTAAGATTTGTTGGTTGACGAGTCTCACTAGTCGCTTATCGTCCCGTCACATCCCACACGTGCTCGACTGAAGACAACAAATGTTCGGGCATAGTGGCCAAATGCCCCCTTTGCCCCGTCAGGCGTCTTGTCACTACTCCCGTCAGAACGCCATTGCTCTAAATTTTGTCTGAATCCGAAATTACAAAACCTACGCAATTCATCAATACATGCTTTCTAAGGCTAACATATAATGTTTTACCAGCATCGTAGCGGTTAACTGACACACCATACACTATTTTATTATATGCAAATGAACGGTGTCTCTTGCCCTACATCAGATGTAGAGAAAACACACAATATTTCACTGCGAGGAGCGTGTGCAAGTATCGCTACGAAATCGCTGACAAAAGCAAAGAAATCTGTTTAACCTTTCTATTGTGTTTCAAACAGAAACACACATATTGTGAATGGGCATGTTAGACTCGCAATGTATATTCTTAGATGGTTTTTCAAAATGTATTTTGTATTTAGTTTTTTTGTTTCAAACAGAAACACACATATTGTGAATGGGTATGTTAGACTCGCAATGTATATTCTTAGATGGTTTTTCAAAATGTATTTTGTATTTAGTTTTTTATGTAGAAAAACGGAAGTTTGGACTTTTCAACATTTATTTAACATATTTAATACAAAAAATGCTTTATAAAATTTTAGTTAGAGAACAAACATTCTTACGGGGTACTTCAAAATAGTCTTCGTATCAGGGTTTTTGCATATGAGTGCATGTTATAGCTTAAATTTCAACTTTTACTATACACAATAATTATCTTAAAATTTTAATTTAATTACGATATTTGATTTTGAGGAAGAATATTTAACTCAATTTCTATGGGTATGGTCTTAGCGCACGAAATTATTGCCGTGGTCCTCTTGGCAGATGAATGGTTGACAACTATCACACTTTTTGTTAGTCTTTCAATCTTTCTTCGGTTCTCAGTCTTTCCACGGGCGCCTCTTCTGTTCGTTTGCCCCTGAACTCATTGCAGCAATATTTTCCAAACTTTCTTTGATTTTGTTAGGAAATTTTTAGTCATTATTTACTTTCGCATTGGTTTTGTTGGTTCATATCCAACTTCTCTTACAAATAGCCGTCTTTTGTACAATTTTTTTGATTGTAGCCAGGATTAATATGTACATACAACACATTAGCATGTTGTAGAACAAATATACAGGTCATCTATTAGTACACCTTTTACAAGAGTAAGTGCTGGCAAGTTTATCTGTTGTGTCAACTCCTCCTTTGGTTTTTTTATAATGTAGTATTACTTCAGGCTTCTTACGCTCTTCTGAAGACAAGCTACAGTCATGGTGCATCGTAGAGAGTAATTAATAGTACTGCTTTAATCTTTTTTGGCACTTATGAAACCAGCGTTACATCCCTCTGAAATCCAAAGGTGGTTGAAAACACTGGTCTGATATTGTTTGCCATCATTTCCTTCGGAGTCTCAGTTTGATCTTTCTGAGAGTTCCAACGAATGTTAGATTTTTTCTTAGAAGTTCTTTGACCACAGTGTAATCTATAAAGAAATTATCGGTGGTAATTTTTCGCCCAGTTTTCTCAATACTTTCCACAAGCCTCAATACAACATTTCTGTCTTGATTTGTTTCTCGTGGACTACTTTCTGGCTTTCCTGTATACACTTCTGCTGCATAAACATATACTGTTTTCACATCAGATAATCATAATTTTATGCCATACATTCCTCCCGGTTTTAAAGGCATGTACTAACGGAAGGGAATCTTACTCTGAATGGGACCAATTGCTCGTCAACAGTGACATTTTCGTAAGGAACGAACATTTCAGGAAATTGTTCCACAAACATTTCAAAGACAGTGCTGATGGCAGCCAGTTTATCATGGCGTCTCCTATCTGGTCGATTTTCTTTGTTGTCAAATCTGAGAAATCTGCTTATTTTATGGAAAGGCTGAAGTGACATCGTTGCACGAGAAACTGCATGTTGTCCCATAGCTATTCAAGAGATTCTCCAGCAGATCTGTACCTACTAGCCAATATAAGAAGTCCCAAATAAGCCTTCAGTTACTGATTTGTAATAGATGTGAATGTCGCATCTTTGGATTGTGATACTGGATCATTTATCTGTTGGTTTCATTCAAAATCAATTCCAACATTTCTTCAGTTATAAACAATGAAAATGAGGATACTTTCGTTTCATTAATTCGCTGAAGAGCAAACCCGGTAGGTCCTGGAGCAGTACGAAGAATTTTTCCAGCCATAAAGAAATGGAAAATAAAAAAAAAATATTTAAAAAACTAGCTGAGAATTAACCACAAAAGATAAACTGCAAAGAAACACAAAAAAGTAAATCTGGACAATCAGCACATTGCCTTCCCTACCACAAAAATCAGTTTTGGCCGAACCGAATTTCGAATCCAAGACCACAGTGGCGATAATCTACCGTGTTAGACACTTCCTTACGACGCAGACCTATTATAATAATAATATACCCGTAAAATTCAGTTGCGTAAGATATATTTATTATGGTCACCTTGCCTTTGACGCAGCTGGAGGATTTGTAGACTACTCTGTACCATTACGCAACTTATAAACGTTTCCAGCGACATTAGTTTCGTTAGATAACGTAGCTGCGCCTTCATCTGCTTCAATAACATCACTCTCCTCGCTTCCAGCTGATACGTTATCAACATCACTTGAACTGTCAACAGAATCTTGAAAATCTGAATCATTGACAGTATCATCTACTGTTTTGTCATCTGTCTCATTCAGAAGCCTTCCTAATTGTTCACGGCTTAGGAAACGACTAGCCATGTTGGCACACTAAATAAGACTGACGTTGCAGCTGTTATACCATTCTTACAACAATATGAAATACCTCTGAGCAATTGTAGACCACACGACTACAATCACTTGTATTTCAAACAATTTGTTGGAAGAATTAAAATGAATATCCGCCGGGGTCTAAAAGACCCATTCACAAAAAGTGTGTAAAAGCTATTTATCTCAAAAGGTATTTGACATTTTTAAACAAAAATTAAGAATAACATAAATTACTACGTACTTGAGGGTTACAAAGGTCCTGTCACAAAATAAATATTATTCCCGGATTTATGTTAATTTTAGTAAACGAACTGGATCAGTTAGATCCATTCACAATAGGAAGGTTAAATAGTACCAAATGTTGGCCACTAGGCTGCAGCAGTCTCCAAGAAAATTAAACGAAGTGGCTACTTAACCCACCCTAGCCTCTATAATCGTCCTTGAGGAGCCTATATTCACAGAGCTGTCCTCGTACTCACTTCTTTCTCAAAAAATTCCTTGTTTTACCTATTCCTAACAGGCCTAAGTGATGTGCCACGTAACCAACGATGATGAACACCATTGGAAGATATCAGTTATATTTATGTACTCACAAAAATCAATGATTATCTCTTAATCACGACTCAAAGAAATTCATTAATAGCATATTGTATGAATCAAACGTATAATAACATATCTGAAAGTTGTCTAAAACATGTTTACGTGTTTTAAATCTCATTAGCTGACGACTGGATATAAGTGTTAAAAGTATGTCACTGACATGTCGCGTGTGGCAAGAAAAATGAAACAGCAATAACTAACTGACAACCACACGTAGATCTTACAGACTTTACCATAGGTGTCGACAATGTTAAGACAAAGGAGTCTTTGTAAATGATGGCAGGTAGTGCGTATCCTAGCAAATTTAACAAAAGCTATGTAGTCCAGATATATGGTGAAAATTCACTATAAACACAGGAGTGATAATGAAGAAATTTCGTATCTGCTAATTACATTATCAGTACTTGTTCTCATGGCACTGACAACGCGATAACCTTCTATTACAGTTCGTCTACTTGTAGTACTACTCACTGGAGGGCAATGTTGTGAGCCCACAATGTACAGCTCTATGATGTATCACTCAGATGGACTGTTCATTTCAGTGAGTGTAAACCACATTGTACAGGACATCCGAACCAGCCGTTACATGCTTATTTCAAGTCACTGTCGTTCACCGCTACTTACTACGCCCGACTTTGTGTAAACGTACTCCGAAGCCTCTGAAGCAGCTCTTGTGCATTCCTCGTGGGTGTGTCAGGGACGGGTTTGGTGGTTTTCGTCTGAAGTTTTGGTTCATTACATGTACCACATTCAAGTGTGCTCTGCCTTACAATGCCATTCATTCAGCGGAGGACGTATCAGAATAAGAAAAGTCCAAGAAGGAACAGTGATGGATTATTTAATGTGTTGTCCAAAATACATATATGTTTTACTCCACTACTCTCTGGTTCCTCTAACCACAGCTTTCCGTCTGAATTTGAAGATGTCCAATATCTTCAGTGAATTCAAGGATTTCTTGTTCAACTACCACAGCGTATAATAGGAAGTAAGATGAGTAATTTGCCCCTGACGTTTTGTGTAACGCAAGGGTCATAAAGACATTAGGGCTAAGAAGGCTATATTCACTTTTAGTTGACCGTGTCTCAGTCTTCATCACACAGTAACAATTTCCGTTGTCCAGCCAGACCATTCATCAACCACCTTTTTTGGTTCAGTTACTCTGGAAGGTGGCATTGATTTTATGAGGAACGTTTCTTTTTACTGAAATGCTATTTTGCTTTGTAGGTAACCTGTCAGCATGTCAGAGGAAATTGCCGGAAATGAACGTGGGACGTTCAAATTTGATCAGTCTGCTTTCTATGACACTGAATGTAAGCTTGAAATTACATGTAACAGGCCCACGTAAAAAGTGATACAACTATTTAAAAATTGCATATCGACCTAGGAATTCACCTTTTTTTATTTTCATTTATTTTGTTTTATTCAGAAGAAGGTCTTTTATTTATGCACCTTGATTTCTAAATACTGTTAACTTGTAAGAACTACACTGACAGAAGGAAGTCGCAACATCAAAACAAAATTGTTGTTAAGTAATGAAATTTCGGGAATACATTAGACTCGTAATATATTTAAGTGATTAATATCGTAAGATAACAGTTTAATGTAATCTAGAGATAAGGCACTGCAAATGTGAAATGCAGTTGCATTAATAGCTGATGTAAACGCCAGAACGTTGGATACAACCATGCGAACGTGTATGCATTTTGTTCTACAGGTGGCGGCTGTCAGTGTGTGAGATGGAGTTCCATACCTGTTGCGCTTGAAAGGTCAGTACAGGGACGATTAATGCAGTTTGTGGCTGTCGCTGGAGTTGTCGTCCGATACGTGTAATATGTGTTCGACTGGAGGCAGATCTGATGATCAAGCAGGCCAAGGCAATATGTCGTCACTCTGCACAGCAGGTTGGGTTAAAACAGCGGTACGTGGGCGAGCGTTATTGTTCTGGGGAACAACCCCTGGAATGCTGTTCATAAATGGAGACATAACAGGTCCAATCACCAAACTGGCGTACAGATTTGCAGTGAGGGTGCGTGGGATAACCACGAGAGTGCTCCTGGTGTCACACGAAATCGCATCCCAGTTGATAACCCCAGGTGTCGATCCAGTGTGTCTAGCACGCAGACAGGTTGGTTGTAGCCTGCAACAGAACCACACTACCCTCACTGGCACCGAGGCAAAACTAGCTTTCATCAGAAAACAAAACAAAATTCCAGCCTGCCTCCAGAAAGCTCTCGCTTGACATCACTGAGGTCGCAAATGGCGGTGGTCTGGGGTAGTGGAATGCACGCTACAGGGCATTTGCCTCAGAGCTGTCGTTGAAATAAACGATTTGTAACATTTCGTTGTGTCACTGACAACTCCTGCTCAGATTGCTGCTGCAGATAGAGTGCAATGCGCTAGTGCCATACGCCGAACACGATGGTTGAGCCGTGTTGGGCTCATGTATGCGTTTGTTTAAACCTTGGTTCCGATTCTGTGTTTGGTTTCCCGCAGTTATTGCAGTTATGCTGTTGTTCGCTCTCTCAGTGAGAGGCAGCAACGGTGTGTATCGATATTCGCACCTTGTACTATCTTTGGTCTGGTGCTTACAGTTTCCAGTTGTGCTGCGTGCGTCGAGTCGGTCGGTTGCCGTGAACAACGAGGAAATCTCCGCGGGGCCGTATTTGGCCGGGCCTGCTGGCAGTCTCTACACAGTGTCGGAGTGTGTGGGGCTGTTCCCATTGTTACGAGGTCCGTGGGTCACAGACCCTGGCCACGAAAGTTGAGTTTAATTTACCAGCAAGTCAAGATTATTCACATTGTGCCATTTGGTTCTCGTTGTTGGCTGTTGGGACATTGCCGCGAGCAACAACGTCTGTGTTCGAGTTGGCGAAGGTTTAGCCACTGTCCGCTGGAGTCTATTTTCAATTGAAGTGCACTAGTGGAATTATCTGCCTTGTGGCCGTTAACGTTCCTGTTACCTGCCCTGCCCGTTGACGTAAATGTAGGCAGTGTCCTTTCCTCACCGTGTTATCGCTGTCCAGCATGGTGTGTAGTTAGACAGCTTAATGTATGCTGGGATGTGGGCGTCCATGCCTTTTACGTTTGCATTGAACTCCCAGTTGTGTACTGGTCGAGTGGAACGCAAGTTACCTTGTCGTTGGGTCCGTTGACTGTCTGTTGGTTGGGTTGTCGTCGGATCGAGAATGTTTGGGCCGACTGCCTGTCTCACCTAAGTGAACGTTAGTATTTCAAGTGCTGGCCGAACCCCGAAACTTCTGAGCGCCGTTAGCTGCACTGCCTTTTCTTATTTTCTGTTGTGTGTATTTGTATGGCTCATAGCCGATGGTTTTGAATTAAAGTTGAATTGCTTTTAGTGATGTTTTAAGTCATCGGCCATCAGCGGCTTTAAAATTAAAGTTCCTTGATTTTCAAGTGTTAGAGTGTTTGGGGCCTTCAGTCTTATTTAAGGCTTTGTTGTTTAAATTTACTTTACCTTCAGTTTTAAGTCATGGGGCCTTCAGCCGTTTTCAAATTAAGAATATTTGTCTTTCAGGCGTCAGACTGTTTAGGGCCTTAAGTCTAATTGAAGATATGGCCTTCTGCCTTGTGTTTTTTTATTTAGTTTTACCTTGAGTCTTGAATCATCGACCTTCAGTCGCCTTTGTTGCTTTTCAAGTGTTAGATTTTTGGTCCTTCAGCCAAATTATAGAACTTATTTAACGTGAGGCTTTCTGCCTTTTAAATATTATTTTGGCGTCTGAATTTGAGTTAGTGGCTTTCAGCCGTTTTTTTTTTAAATTAAAGTGGTTGTGCCCTTAAGGCATGAGATATTGTGGCGTATTCAGCCGATAACTAAGTTCAAGAATTTGTACTGCAATGTTTGATCAAATAAATAAAGTTGTATGTGTTCGAATGTAACTGACAGCCACTCAGTTTGGCCCCTTTCCACATTTCCAACTACCTGTCCTGTCCTGCGGGTTCAGCAGGGCGTTTCACTGGTCTCGGCAGTGCCAGGTGGCTGTCCGGAGCCCCGTCTTCTATC
Organism: Schistocerca cancellata; assembly: GCF_023864275.1. NCBI lineage: Eukaryota > Metazoa > Arthropoda > Insecta > Orthoptera > Acrididae > Schistocerca > Schistocerca cancellata. The sequence continues at coordinate 523,689,528 of NC_064630.1, read as the reverse complement.
GACCGTACTTTCCCATCATCATCGCTGCCAGCAGTCATGTATAGTGGCCACATTCCTGCCAAGTCTTTCTGCAGCATCGCAGAAGAAACATGCAGCTTCTCCTAACCCATCACACGACCTCGTTCAGACTCAGTGAGATCCTGATAATGGCGTTAAATTCTTGAATAACATCAACTCACCATGTGCACTCTCAAAGGTAACTAGCGTTCACGACCGTTACAAAGTGTATTTAAGGCAAACTTGATTAGCATCATATTTGCGCTACTAGCGGCATTCTTATGCGAATGGCGCGAGAGTTGTATAGACATAATGTTTCAGACGTAGAAACACGCCTACTAACTTCATTTATGTCGCATAACTAATTCCTAGTACTGCGACTTTTTTCTTTAGTGTATTTCTTTCAGAAAATGGCAGTAAATCCAGGAGTAGTGACGCATCGAAAACAGCTCTCCCTCAGTCGCTGGTTCCTAAAACGCGCTGTTTACCTGGGTCCGGGAAGCCAGCCGTTAATATATGTCTGAGCGAATTCGCCCTTGGCGCATGCTAATGGCTAGGCGGCATTGAGCAGATGGACGTTCAAATGTGTAGGAGGTCTTGGCCAGACTTCAACTCTTAGCACAGTGCAGTGGGGACGATCACGATAGTTAGTTAGAAGATTAATAAAACAACTTTTAATCTTGTGATCGAGATTAAAATTTGCCAAATTATTCCTAGACAAATGCATATTCAGTATCTGTACGTATAATGTCAGGCAAGAAACAGACTTCATCAGCAATAATAACGTTTATGAAAATTGAAACGTCAAGGAAGATATGCCTAAGTGAAAGCAACTGTATTCCATTCGTCAGGTCCATGACTGTATACAAACCATTATGATTACAAACTGTTTATCATTTCTTACGTTCTGAATTCATTAGTTGCGAAGCCCACATTTGCTGCAGTTGAAACATCTAAATGTCGTTGTATGGATTCAATGGTTAGATGGATATGTTCCTGGAAAATCTCATTTCTCGCTGTTTGTTTTTGATGCCACAGAAGACTAACGTAGACTGCTGAAAAACTGTGACGAGCAGTTGTCTGTCAGCTATATCCCAGATGTACCAGGCGATCCTGTAGGCCAGGGAGGCAGTGATACCAGCCCCTCTTCGATGAAGGCTTACACATTCCACATTTCATGCGACGGGCCATTTTTCTGCACGGCGTGTTGAGCTGCCTGTAATAACCCTCTTACTGTAGTGACTGTTTGTCAGACTGCCATCGAGACGTAGGATTTGAGATTGCGTGCTGCATACCATGACCGTACGTATTCGATACACGTGTGCTGCGCTACTCATCGACGCAGGCTACCAAATTGCGATCAACACCTTATCTTTTGACACGTATTGTCTGAAATTTTCCACGGAGCACGCCAGCGAAGGCATTTGTGTTTCCATTACTATCCAAAGGGCTTGCGATATTAATACAACGTCCGTTGTCGCCAAGAGATTGTGATCACGGCCTGTCGATGCGAACAGATCCACACCCGACGCAACAATTTAAAGTCGAGCTGACACGATGGGTAAAGTTGTACGTTGCGTCACGGTCATTTGAACAAAATGGCAGCTATCTTGGGTATTTTTAACGTTTTGAGGTCCTGTAACCACTCGTTGCCGAGTAAGAACCTCCTATATTCTTCTTCCTATGGAGTGAGGTAGCTCAGTGATAAGATACTGCAGGACGGTAGTTTAAAAACCAGGTTTAGATGTTTTCGGTTTTCTCCTAATTCTCTAAGATGAATGCTGGGAAGCTTCCTTTTAAAGGGCACAACCGAATGTTTTCCTCATTCTTCTCCAGTCTAAGCTTGTGGTGCTTCTCTAACGACATTTTCGTCGACGAGACTTTGAACTGCAATCTTCCTTTCTTCCGTCCTCTATCTGCTGGTTTCCCTGACGCATCGCTTTCGAAACTGCATGTCCGGTACGAGATGCCATTTGTCGTCACAAGTCCAGTTTTAGGAGACCGAGTTATTCATACTCAACAACGTGTCGGTGCAGCATCATCTGACGCCGACCTGACATACTGACGTTTGGTTTCACGTTTGCTATCACAGCCTAAAACCGTCGACACACGGACCGTACATTCGAACATTGGGCGTTGAGGGTGTCGAGTTTCTGTCATCGTAGCACGAAGAAAGGACATGGGGAAATCTTTCCGAACGTGGAGAGCAATATCTAGCACGACAAATATTCTGAACGTTCGTTTGAACGTTGACCAGTGACATGGAAGAGCTCCACCTACGTCACATGCACGCCATCTATCTTGATAAGTCAAGAGTCGTCATATTGGCTTTCAGTTGTTGCCCATATGTACATATGCCGTTTCGAAGCATCAGGAAACTGAAGATCCCTCGAAAAGCCGTCGTTAATTGTATGATTTGATGTAATAAAATGACCCGAAACGTCTTATTGGTGGTTAAAGAATTATTGTAACTTGCGTATAATGAAAGTGTGTCGTTTCCAGGAAACTGCACACTGGTGATCCATAAAAATGCTGTGTTCTTGGTACAATTTGTTATAATTAAATTTCAGTTGATAATATAACTACGATTTAAGCTTACAGGAGACGGTAAGATCCTAGGTCTGGGCATACAACGCTTATTGACGACGTAGTGCAATGAGCAGAGTAGAAAAATTGTAACATATCGGGTGACGTGTCGCTGGTTCGCGTCACACTGGATTCAAGAATTTTAATACGAGCCTTTGCGGTTTCAAAAAGGTTCTGATACTTTCTTGTTGGGTTAAGGATAATATGTTCTACAATATTCTATGTTATGTGCACTCTTCCTGAGGAGTGACTGTGTTCAGTTGGCTTCATTCACAACACAGTTTTGTATTTCACATGTTGTAAAGATTGTACTGCTGAAAGGGGACAGTAATCAAGTGAGAAAGACTTACTGTTGAAAGGAGACAGTAATCAAGTGAGAAAGACTTGAGGATTTTACTAAAAGGTGAGAATGATGAAATAATTTTTATCTTATATGGAGAATTATTGCAAGTTTTTATCGCACTACGTGTAATTGAATTTTTATAACCCGATGTTCTTACTGACTGGACATGATACTTTACTTTTTACTTTATAACATGTCCATGGACATTGAAGTTTTTGTTTATATGTGCTACAGACATAGCAAAATGACTGTCATATGGCTGAGGGAGCAAATGCACTTTTCTATAGAACGCGGCACGCCCAACGTTGACGTTCGAAAGCCGTCGTATCGATCCATAACGTCTCCATTACCGGTGCGCTAGAAGTAATCGTAGCCGAAACAACAGACGCTGCTGGTAACAGCGTGCTGTCAAAAGTTCGATGGCCAGTTACACTAGCGTATTTCTTTGACTAAGAAATGTGTTCAAATATTCGTCAAATTTCTTTGTCAAAGATCTTTGACGTCGCGCTAAAAAGGGGTATTACACTGTCGTTATATTTTTCGTCAGATTTCAAGATGGTAGACAACAACTACAGTTGCTCGTATCACAACTGCATTGTGTGTGCCTTTGGAAGAAAAGCGGCGGAATAGGGAACACTATTCTATGAAGCCACAGGTATTACGTCGAGGCAATAAAAGCATTCAGCAAAACGTGGTACGAGAGCTGCAAGTGGAGGACGTCAGGTCTTATATATCAATTACTAACTACTGGATGAGAGTGTATTTCAGTATCTGCACATTATAGCTCAGTAAAGTGGCTTCTCATGTTACAAAACAGAATATTCTCTTCAGGAATGCTGTGTCTGCAGAAGACAGGCAAACTGCGACACTGCAATTTCTTGATACAGGAGAGAGCTACCCACGGTTACAACAAAGCACTTGAACATCACGTTGCACATTAACCAAAATAATTCCAGAAACGTGTGAAGCGATTTATAAAGAGCTGAATGGGGAATATGTGAAGGCAAATAAATGTTTAGTGCATGTATGGGCAATAGAAACTACTTTTGAATAATTTCATTAATGAAATTAGTGTTCTAACAACTACCAAATTAACAAAATGTACGAAAGAGAAGCGCTTTTTAACTTGTGGCATCCAGAGTTAAAAAATAGACAACGTAGAATGTAAAACTAAGACAGAATATTTTATTGTAGAGTGTGACCACATCCTATACTCCGGCTTCCTAAGAAGCTGCCTGGATGTTTCCAGATAGAGAGGTGGCTGGCTGTAGCTGTGATTGTAGGTACGATGTCGCCTGCAGCATTTTCCATCTGCCCGTCAATACAAAATGAATAGCATGCACTGTGACCCTTGCTTACCCCCCACCATAGTCGAAGCAAGTTTATTAAAAGAAAAGGAACTCACCAACTTTGAAGCCATACTTATAGACACACCACAGAGACGTCAAATACACTACAGGCCATTAAAATTGCTACACCACGATGACGTGCTACAGACGCGAAATTTAACGGACAGGATGAAGATGCTGTGATATGCAAATGATTAGCTTTTCTGAGTATTCACACAAGGTTGGAGCCGGTAGGCGACACCTACAACGTGCTCACATGAGGAAAATTTTTCAACAGATTTCTCATACACAAACAGCAGTTGACCGGCGTTTCCTGGTGAAACATTGTTGTGATACCTCGTGTAAGGAGGAGAGATGCGTACCATCACGTTTCCGACTTTGATAAAGGTCGGATTGTAGCCTATCGCGATTGTGGTTTACCGTATCGCGACATTGCTGCTCGCGTTGGTCGAGATCCAATGACTGTTAGCAGAATATGGAATCGGTGGGTTCAGGAGTGTAATACGGAACGCTGTGCTGGATCCCAACGGCCTCATATCACTAGCAGTCGAGATGACAGGCATCTTATCCCTATGGCTGCAACGGATCGAGAAGCCACGTCTCGATCCCTGAGTCAACAGGTGGGGACGTTTGCCAGACAACAACCACCTGCACGAACAGTTCGACGACGTTTGCAGCAGCATGGACTATCTGCTCGGAGACCATCGCTGCGGTTACACTTGACGCTGCATCACAGACAGGAGCGCCTGCGATGGTGTACTCAACGACGAACCTGGGTGGACGAATGGCAAAACGTCATTTTTTCGGATGAATCCAGGTTCTGTTTACAGCATCATGATGGTCGCATCCGTGTTTGGCGACATCGTGGTGAACGCACATTGGAAGCGTGTATTCGTCGTCGCCATACTGGCGTATTACCTGGCGTGATGGTACGGGGTGCCATTGGTTACACGTCTCGGTCACCTCTTGTTCGCATTGACGGCACTTTGAAGAGTGGACGTTACATTTCAGATGTGTTACGACCCGTGGCTCTACCCTTCATTCGATCCCTGCGAAACCCCACATTTCAGCAGGATAATGCACGACCGCATGTTGCAGGTCCTGTACGGGCATTTCTGGATACAGAAAATATTCGACTGCTGCCCTGGCCAGCACATTCTCCAGATCTCTCACCAGTTGGAAACGTCTGGTCAGTGGTGCCCAGCAAATAGTTCGTCACAATACGCCAGTCACTGCTCTTGATGAACTATGGTATCGTGTTGAAGCTGTACGGGCAGCTGTACCTGTACACGCCATCCATGCTCTGTTTGACTTAATGCCCAGGCGTATCAAGTCCGTTATTACGGTCAGAGGTGGTTGTTCTGGGTACTGATTTCTCAGGATCTATGCATCCAAATTGTGTGGAAATGTAATCATATGTCAGTTGCATCATAATATATTTGTCCAACGAATACTCGTTTATCATCTGCATTTCTTGTTGGTGCAGCAGTTTTAATGGGCAGTAGCGTAGCTGTAGCAACGCCAGCGCTACAAGCGGATACATTTTACATATGCAGTAAACAGAAGACAAACGGCTTTTATGATCAAATCTATGACGAGGCCCTAGATTTGATCATTTTTGTATGACGTCAGTCGAGATTTGAATAAAGTTCGCTGTTACACCATTAAATTTGTTTGTCATAAATGTTTGACATATCAACTTTGGCAAAGAAATATGATAGTGCGATAGTGGCCTAAGCAGCGATTGGGGGAGTGGTGGACAGTTGGTGCTTGGACAGCGTTCTTGCAGGCTGGAGCGACTGCGTTTCGCAAAGCCTGGGGCGTTTAGGCGGAGGCTTCTCTGGATTCCATGAAGAGCTCGGCCATGTCGCAGCTCAGGCCCCGATGTGTGTGTGTGTTTGTGTGTGTGTGTGTGTGTGTGTGTGTGTGTGTGTGTGTGTGTGTGTGTGTGTGTGTGGCAGATGGCTGGTTAGACGAGGCTGTCTGTGCCGGCAAACAAGTGCTCTGCACTGTATCCCGAACACTTCGCTGAATTCTGCGTCTGCTGTTTGCTGTACTCTTCGCAGCCGGTGGGTCGTCGAGTCTACCTATTTGTGGCGTCCTCGCACTGAGTTGTTTTGTTATTTGACGGTGATGGTATGCGTGGACGATCGACACAACGCTTCGTTAAGATGTAGTGATGAAACAAGTTGGCATAACGCCGAGGGCTAAAGCTCCCACGTAGTAAGCTGAATCGCCTGCCATGTTTTCCCCAACTCTGAGGGCTCAGCATTGTTTAGCTTGCGAGTGGTTAGCCTATTCGCGCAGCTTTTTATAATATTTCTTATAAAATGTTATATACTGCATGTGTGCAGCGTACCGAACGGTAATTAACATGTGTAGAGATATTTAGAATGGTTTTTTCACTAAGGGAGAAATTAAAATGTAATATTACACGGCTATAGTAATGTAGGCTCGGAACTTGGGTGGTTGTTTGTAAATATAAAATGTAATGAGTTAAGAATCTTCAAATGTGCGTGTTGTGCAGTAACAATCTGTGCCTGTTTATTCGCTTTTGCGCGTATATATCAATTTGCAAAAGTGGCGTTTATTTTTTAATCATATGTAGGTACTTTAAGAAATGCGGCATTTTTATTATACAGAGGGGGAAAAGTGTAGTTTCATGCTCCAGTGAATGAATAGTTTCATCTATCATTTAAACAGTATTCATTTTGTATACTTGATGATGGGATAGTACAACTCAGTGAAGGAGTGCTAGAGAAGTATCATCAAATAGTTTTATAGTTGGTAATAGGAGCTCTCAAACACATGCTGCCGAAATGAACACACCTACTATATCATAAAAGCATTCAAGCCTGTCTCATGCATACATTCAAGAATCTTATTTTATTTTACATTAGCTTATATTATGTTTCCATAGAGTTAATAACTATAATTTAGGTTAGTCCTTCAATATGTGATTCCATTGCTTTCTCTTAATGGGCAGCTCGTAGAGTTACTGCCTTTACAGAACTAGTATCTGAAACACTGTCACAAAAAACAATTTTTTTAAAATTTATTTTGTTTGGTTTGTGTATTTCTGTCTTTTGCAGTAAACGTTGTATTCAGCACAAATACTGTGCTTTACTTATGTTTCTGACAACGACTTATAAATACATAGCCTCTATGACCGTGCATAAATGGGAAAGTGTTGCGGGTGACGGATTTTTTGTACGTACTGACCGCTAGATTATGTGCCATAAATGTTCGATGGTATTTATGTTGGGTGACGTGGGTGGCCAAATCATTCGCTCGACATGTCTAGGACGTTCTTCAAACAAATCGCTAACAACTGTCGTCCGGTGACATAGCTTATTGGCATCCATAAAATTTCTATAGTTGTTTGATAACACGAAGTCCATAAATAGCGGCAAATGGTCTCCAAGTAGCGAATATACCAATTTCGAGCTTGCACAGAGCCTTGTGACCAACTTGGATTCATGGCCTCGTAAGATCTGCGCCACGCTCGAGCCGTATCAGCCCCCACCAAGTGACCAGACCACGGTCTTTCCAGTCGTTTAGCGTCCAACCGACATCATCAGGGGCGCAGAAGAGGCGCTGAAGGCGATGGTGTGCAAATTTCGCCGCACAGCCCTAAGGGATACGTTCGTCGCACGTTCCACATTGATTTCTGCGGTTATTTCACGCAGTATTGTTTGTTATTACTGACGACTCTACGCAAACTCCGCTGCTCTCGGTGCTTAAGTGAAGCACGACGGCCATTGTGTTGGCCGTGGTGAGAGGTAATGCCGGAAATGTGGCATTCTCGGCACACTCTTGACATTGTCGATCTCGGAATATAGAATTCCCTAAGGATTTCCGAATTTTAATGTCCCACACGTCTAGCTGCAACTACCACTTTGTGTTCAGTGTCTGCTAGTTCCCGTCGTGCCGCTTCAATCACGTTGGAAACCTTTTCACATGAATCACCTCGATGTAAGTGACAGCTCTGCCAATGCACTGCAGAAATGGTTCAAATGGCTCTCAGCACTATGGGACTTAACTTCTGTGGTCATCAGTCCCCTAGAACTACTTAAACCTAACTAACCTAAGGACATCACACACATCCATGCCCGAGGCAGGATTCGAACCTGCGACCGTAGCGGTCGCACGTTTCAAGACTGTAGCGCCTAGAACCGCTCGGCCATCCCGGCCGGGTGAGTGCACTGCACTTGCATGCCTTGTGTACGTGATACCTCCATCTGTATACGTGCGTATCACTATCCCATGACTTTTTCCACCTCAGTGCAAGTGTTAATGTGAAAATTTTCCAACGACGCGGACATAGAACATTTTGTGAGCAAATACAGGTGATCACTATAAATACTGCATTTCTTCTTTAATCTTGCCTTTGATGTTTTCCTTGTAAAACTAACAACTGTGTCGTTCGTTTACTGCTAGGTGATAAAATAAAGGAAACGAAACACGCATAAAAGTCTTCATAATCTTCGAATTGGTTCAAATGGCTCTGAGCACTATGGGACTTAACTTCTGAGGTCATCAGTCGCTTAGAACTTAGAACTAATTAAACCTAACTAACCTAAGGACATCACACACATCCATGCCCGAGGCAGGATTCGAACTTGCGACCGTAACTGTCCCGCGGTTCCGGACTGAGCGCCTAGAACCGCTAGACCACCGCGGCAGGCTCTTCGAATTGAGTTGTAGCTCCGAAACGCCTTGGACTTATGGAATCAAACGGAGAAAATGAAGTATTTAGATAGCGGATTACTTGGGGAAAAAATTCCTAGCATATAAAGTACAAGCACGAACAAACACTCAAGTCTATTCATAAAGAACACATCGTTGTCTGTGGAAACTTAAAAACAATATTCTCTATCCGCATCTCCACCTTTATGAGAGTCACAAAGCTGAAGAGAAGGACAGAAAGCCTGGACAATGTACAGAAAGCGCACAAATCCAATTAGGAATCCACAGGATTTTTCTCCGTGGATGATAGACCATCAAATATTATGACAGAGAGATAAACGCTAGAAACATTCCCTGAAAATGTACTTTCAAATGTGCATTAAATAAATGAAGTATCACAAGAAAATTAAGGGATCGCCCATATAATGACCATTCGTGAATCTCACCTACGAAATTGTACCTCCAGGTAGTATCGCATACGTTACATAGATCAAGGAGAGACACATTTAAGGCCCTCGCCGTTTGATTAACGTTGCTCAGAATAGCCGAATCCACACTGTAAGTGACTCATAGCAAAACCTTTCTCTAGGATTCACACAGGGCCGCTTTTGGTAAATAGCTCATTTATGTTTCCTACAGAGATAGCAAGATCTGCACTGGGATAACTTCCTGAAGATGTGCGGTATCTCGCTTGTTTTGTAATAGGGATAAGGGGACTGGATATTTTCTTTTTGCTTGACTGACAATAAGATCTTTAAAGATTCCAGGAGAATTTATTCCGATTCAGAATTTAGTTGCAGCAGTATTCTGTTAGGGCCCACAGCTATGTTCTTTGCTACACCCAAGGCGGATCATTTGACACGGAGATCTAGCTATAGTGTTTCTTTTGCAGTGGCTCGAAGTCAGCCTTGTTTTCTTTTCATGCTTCCACGATGTGGAATGTGAGACCTGGTATTATAATTGAAAATACACTCCTGGAAATTGAAATAAGAACACCGTGAATTCATTGTCCCAGGAAGGGGAAACTTTATTGACATATTCCTGGGGTCAGATACATCACATGATCACACTGACAGAACCACAGGCACATAGACACAGGCAACAGAGCATGCACAATGTCGGCACTAGTACAGTGTATATCCACCTTTCGCAGCAATGCAGGCTGCTATTCTCCCATGGAGACGATCGTAGAGATGCTGGATGTAGTCCTGTGGAACGGCTTGCCATGCCATTTCCACCTGGCGCCTCAATTGGACCAGCGTTCGTGCTGGACGTGCAGACCGCGTGAGACGACGCTTCATCCAGTCCCAAACATGTTCAATGGGGGACAGATCCGGAGATCTTGCTGGCCAGGGTAGTTGACTTACACCTTCTAGAGCACGTTGGGTGGCACGGGATACATGCGGACGTGCATTGTCCTGTTGGAACAGCAAGTTCCCTTGCCGGTCTAGGAATGGTAGAACGATGGGTTCGATGACGGTTTGGATGTACCGTGCACTATTCAGTGTCCCCTCGACGATCACCAGTGGTGTACGGCCAGTGTAGGAGATCGCTCCCCACACCATGATGCCGGGTGTTGGCCCTGTGTGCCTCGGTCGTATGCAGTCCTGATTGTGGCGCTCACCTGCACGGCGCCAAACACGCATACGACCATCATTGGCACCAAGGCAGAAGCGACTCTCATCGCTGAAGACGACACGTCTCCATTCGTCCCTCCATTCACGCCTGTCGCGACACCACTGGAGGCGGGCTGCACGATGTTGGGGCGTGAGCGGAAGACGGCCTAACGGTGTGCGGGACCGTAGCCCAGCTTCATGGAGACGGTTGCGAATGGTCCTCGCCGATACCCCAGGAGCAACAGTGTCCCTAATTTGCTGGGAAGTGGCGGTGCGGTCCCCTACGGCACTGCGTAGGATCCTACGGTCTTGGCGTGCATCCGTGCGTCGCTGCGGTCCGGTCCCAGGTCGACGGGCACGTGCACCTTCCGCCGACCACTGGCGACAACATCGATGTACTGTGGAGACCTCACGCCCCACGTGTTGAGCAATTCGGCGGTACGTCCACCCGGCCTCCCGCATGCCCACTATACGCCCTCGCTCAAAGTCCGTCAACTGCACATACGGTTCACGTCCACGCTGTCGCGGCATGCTACCAGTGTTAAAGACTGCGATGGAGCTCCGTATGCCACGGCAAACTGGCTGACACTGACGGCGGCGGTGCACAAATGCTGCGCAGCTAGCGCCATTCGACGGCCAACACCGCGGTTCCTGGTGTGTCCGCTGTGCCGTGCGTGTGATCATTGCTTGTACAGCCCTCTCGCAGTGTCCGGAGCAAGTATGGTGGGTCTGACACACCGGTGTCAATGTGTTCTTTTTTCCATTTCCAGGAGTGTATAATTTACCACTTCCTGTCCAATAGTTCGTGATGAAGCTATAAGAAACTTTCACGGTGTTTCATATTCCTTCTATCAATCCTTCTTGTTTTTCTCGTATTCGTGTATCTGACGTGGAGCGATTTGCAGAGCTGAGAAATTGTTGCATGTCCACTTCCTACTCGCTTTAATACTTCGTACAATACTTGCCTCCGCTATACTAAAGGCTGTGAGGCTTTCTTGTCATTGTCTTGACACGAGGCCTCAAAGTGCTGCTCGGCTATCCTTGATTATAGACTGAATTTTATCATTTCTTGAACGCACTGCACGAGATCTGATATGTTTATAGCATAATGTGTGACTCTAATCGTAGCACACTCATTTTCACATCTTCATAGTTGGCTATTTTATTCACTTCATTTGTTTTTGTCAACAGAAAACGACATTGTAATAGCGCTCGATCACATATGCAAGTGTATAAATTTCAAATTTAATAACGGAAGTATGAAATTGTTACTAGGAATTTTAATCACAAATCATGCAAATAAACATGCCTACTTGTTCATTCCGTCCACTATCGTATAAAAAAAAAACTGTCCCTCTTCCAAGTAATTTTATTTCATTTCATTTGATCTGTAAACCTGTAAACGAAAATAATTTGGCATTTGCGTCGTGCAATGGATGTTAAATGTTTACTCCTTGAACAGGGTGATAACTAGTCAGGTGCAACGCGTTTGTCAACGACCTCTCTTGTGTTGTGTGTCTAGGACGGTCATATGATTGTGAACAAGCGTTAACGAAGCTCAATTAGCTCATTATATCGTAAGGCACTCATGTGACTCCCTTCCTTCCGTTGACTACGTCAAAGTTACGCTGCGCTTTTCGCTGATGCAGCCTGTGACGTATATTTAATGACGCTAACATTTTGTCCAAATAGAAGCCATGGAAGACTTTCTCATCTAGGCACGAATGTCAAACAAGCTATTGTATGATCTCTACCCTCGTTAGTAATTGCGTAAAATGTCGTTCTTCAGCACCATGCTTTACAAAGTGAATGTATTATGCGGTCAACAAGGTCAATATGGATGGAATCTTTTTTGTAGCTGTGACTGTAACTGATACGAACAACTAACCACATTGATGAGAGACTCGAACCTAGATTCTTTGCAGCGTCGGATTACCTGACTCTTAGAAGAAGCTAGATGTGTTTTGCTCTTGATATTTTTCATTTATACGGTCTGCAACAACATTGCTGAGATATGGTGAAACATTGCTGTTGAATTCCTCTCATTTTCCCAATCCACGGGTGTATCAGCGTATGAAGGTGACTTGATAAATGCTTGAACACGACAGTGCTATGTCTGTGAGGTCATAGATGATTGTAGAACTAGAAGAGGGGGAATTGCACTTGGTATCGCATGCAGCCCGCTTCTCTCGAATAGCATCGAACTTAACGTCCTACTCTACACACGAATATTCGAGAACAGTATTATCACGTCTCCACATCATGAACTCGAATTCTGGGCTTGATTCCAAAAAGCCATCCGCTCATCTATACAGACATTCCGTTATTTCCCTGGGTCAGTTAGGAGAATAACAGAATTAAATGGCGCGTTTCTTCCCCATCTGGTTCTAATCGTAGCTGGCGCTCCCTTTTAATAGCGTCGACGGAACCTTAAAACAAAATCTTCTTCCAGTCTTTCCATTTCTAAGGTTACCGATGATACATTAAGGACTTGACACACAGTCTTGTCACGCTCGACGTATTATGACTCATCCATGCCTCAAGACTTAGGTCATGTGCTTTTGAACATGACTATTCAGTAGAACACGTGTAGTCACAGACACATATATGCGAGATTAAACTGTAACAATCTCCACTGTTACATAGCTTAGATGTACATTCTGGTAATAACGACTCCATACGTGGCCCTGAAATTATAGTGATTTCGAAGCATCTTTCCACTGCGGTATTCGAATCGCTTGCTCCTGCTGCCGAACCAGAGCTCTAGCTTGTATCAGAGAACTTAACAACGGAGCAAGTGTGTACCTGACCACGATTGCTTGAATTTTACAGAGCAGCTTCACCATACTATACTGCAGATCATATTATGATAAGTTTGTTGAATGATGAAAGAAACTGCGAGGAGCACATGAATTGTATTAAGTCTCTTGCAGCTGTTCTGCTGAAGAAACCTATTAAATAAGGGACCAACAACCGGTATACAATTGTGATATCGTTCTGATGCCAAATCCATGTTCTGTTTGACATTGTGTACGACTTATGCATCATAAAATGCTTGTTTTGAAGCATTTCAGTATACCTAGTGATGTGCTCATCGTTCAATTTGTTGAGAACGGGAATAAGAGTTGTCATGCGTTTAACGGAAGAATAATCCCATCAGAGCTATCTCGAGGACACGCCAAAACATCTAAATAACGAAATTCGAACGGAGATATAAGGTTTGCGATTCCAGTGCATTGAACATTTCGTCTCCTGTCAGCGAGCAGTGGAAACGCAGATACGTGAAATTGTTCGATATCAACGTCTACATCCACACGTCTCAAACCAGTGCGAAGGTGATGACGTGCGTGATAGAGAGTTAGCAGAGGATACTTCCCATTGTACCATGTGTTACAGTTTCCTACCGTTCCATTGGTGAATGGAGCATGGGAAGAAAAATTACCTGAATGTCCCTGTTTGTGCTGTAATTAATTTTGTCGTCGCGGTCACTGCGGGAGCGATACGTAGTGAGTTATAATATTTCACTGAATTTCTCAATACATGTTCTTAGCACTCTGTAAGCAGATTTTCACTGGATAGTTCGTGTATCTATTAAAGCGTCTACCAGTTCACGTTTTCCAGCATCTGCACGACACTCTCCCTAAATGCAAACAATTATAATACATTTTGTTCTGTCTTCCTATGTTCAGTACCTCCCATCAGTCCTCTTTGGTATGGAACCCAGACACTTCAACACTATTATCCGATGTATTGAATACAAAATGTGTAATATAAAAAACTTTTACTGCCTGCATTGCAATTACCATTGAAGCATTATGACTAATTTCGCTTGCTTTCAATAGCCAACTTCACATCGTCCAAATCGTAATAACGAGTAGAATATGCATTGAAAAACATCATTACTTGCAAGAATAATGCAATGACATGCATTCTTATTATGGATCAAAATGCTAAGACAGTAGGCAGTTAAAAGCTTCGTCGAGAGCCAGCGGGGTTGGAAACAATAATCTCGCATGATACAGGTAATAAGGAAGGAAAATGGTCAGTTGCACAATTAAAAATTGCATCAAATGCCCGTTATATGGAATTGTACGGCAGATATTACAGTGAGAAAAATATATGCAATGGTAACGAGAATTTTCAGCTGTTCCATAGCCTGGCTTGAAGGGAATGATCCATCATGGCGTTTAAAATAGTCATCCTTCTAAAATGTGCGCAAACTAAAGATTAGAAGTAAAATGTCTCAAACCCAACCTGTCTGGCAAGAAAAGTCAAATCTAAACTCTTAATTTTGATGTGTCTTGCTAGGTTGATGGGCTTGTGGCATTTTACTTTTGATTGTGTAATGAAAATTGTGGTTTGTGCAGTAAAATTTTTTATATTGTTCAGTAAATTACATTAACACCGCTGAATCCTTTCTTACAAGGTCGGGCTTCACTAATTATTCATTGTGTCGCACGAGTGTGTAAAACAATTCCACTCTCCCAGTATCCTAGCAACGAACCGGAATCTTCCACCTCCTTTATCTAATACTGAGCCTTACATTTCACATTTTACAAATTATTACACCCAGATATTTATATGATTTGACTATTTCGGGTGTGTTGATTGATGTAGTAGCCAAAGGATACTACTTTTTTACGTTGTGTGAAATGTAAAGTTTTACATTTCTGGGGAGCTGATGCAAGTTGCCAACCTTTGCAACATTTTGAAATCGCATCGAGATCCGATTGACTATTTGTGCAGCTTTTTTCATGTGGTATCTCATTACAGTACGATTTACTGCATCTGTAAACATTCAGGGTTTAGTCTTCATATTGTCTGTCAGATCATTAATGTACAACATGAGCAGCAAGGATCCCAACATACTTTCCAGAGGCACTCCTAAAGTTGCTTCTACGTATGTTGTGTCATCCCTACCAAGAAACCCTCAACTCAATCACAAATTTCGTTTGATACAGTATTTGACGATATTGGATCAGATGTTTTCGGGAGTCAGAAAACACAGCATCTACCTGACATCCTTGAACCGTGGCATTCAGAATCTCATGTGAGATAAACGTAAGACAGGTTTCGCAATGACAGATGTTTTCGGAATGCATGCTCTTTGGCGTGGAGGAGATCATTCTGTTCGTGATACATCGCTATATCTGAGCTTAGAATAGTTCTAAGACTCTGCAACCGATTTTGTGTCCCTACGCTGTATTGTAACAAAGAGAGAACGTTAGTTAGTTGCGTTCGCCGAAGTTCCACTTACTACGGTCGTGTATCGAAGGAAACCATACTTTGCTATGATTATAAACCTGCATCGTTTAACAGCGAAGGATTTGTGATCTACTTCAGATTCTATAATATACTAAGGATTCTCTCTCCTGATTTGGCGAGTACTGTTTATTTTTCCAGGACGAATACATGTGATACGCGAAAGTCTATTACGTATAGTAATACACTGAAGGAAAGAAATTGCAACACCAAAAAAAAAAAAAAAATAAATAAAAAAACAAAAAAAAAAAAAATAATTAATATAGAGAAATGAAATTTCGGCAATACATTTAAGTGATATATTTAAGTGATTAACATTGCGAGTTCACGGACTAAAGCAAAGTAAGCGCGAGATAAGCCACTGCAAATGCTGGTACATTAGCCGTTGTAAAGGGTAGAATGTTGAATACATGCATGCAAATGTGCATGCATTGTGTTGTATGGTGCCGATTATAAGTTTTTGGGTTGGAGCAGATGCCTGTTGCACTTGGTCGTTCAATACAGGTTCGCTTAATGCAGTTTCTCGATGAACGTTGGAGTTGTCGTCCGATTATGTACCATACGTGCTCAATTGGAGACAGATCTGATGACCGAGACGGCCAATACAACACATTAACATTCTGTAGAACATGCTAGGTCTCAACAGCTGTATGTGAGCGAGCATTATCCTATTGGAAAACAACCCTGCGGTTCACGAATGCTAGCGGAACAAGTCGAATCAACAGATAGACGTAAAAATTTGTAGTCAGGGTGCGTGGGGTAGCCATGAGAGTGCTCCTGCTGTCATACGAAATCGCATCCGAGATCTTGACTCCAGGTGAAGGTCCAGTATGTGTAGTACCTAGACAAGTTGATTGCAGCCCATCAACTGGCCTCCTTGCAACTAACACACAGCCATCACTGGCACCGACACAGAACCAACTTTCAGCAGAAGACACAACAGACCTCTACCCTGCCTTCCAATGAATTCTCGCTTGACGCCACTGAAGTCGCAAATGGCGGTGGTTTGGAGTCAGTCGTATAAACGCCACATGGTATTTGCCTCGGAGCTGTCCTTGAAGTAACCGATTTGTAACAGTTCGTTGTGTCACTGTGGTGCCGACTGCTGCTCAAATTGCTGCTGCAGATGCAATACGATGCACCAGAACCATACACTGAACACAGAGATCTTCCTACTCGGAAGAGCCACGCGGCAGACCGGAGCCCGGTGTTCTTCCCACCGTACATTCTCTTGATCACTGCTGCCGGCAATCACGAACAATGGCTGCGTACCTGGTAAGTCTTTCTGCAGTATCGCAGAAGGAACATCAAGCTTCTCGCAGCTGTATTACACGAGCTCGTTCAAGCTGAGTCAGGCGTTAATGATGGTGTGTTTGTCGTCTTAAAGGCATTCTCGACTAACATAAATTTATCGCGTCCAGTCTCAAAGATAACTGACGCTCACGATC
This sequence comes from Schistocerca cancellata, assembly GCF_023864275.1. Taxonomy (NCBI): domain Eukaryota; kingdom Metazoa; phylum Arthropoda; class Insecta; order Orthoptera; family Acrididae; genus Schistocerca; species Schistocerca cancellata. The sequence continues at coordinate 523,672,238 of NC_064630.1, read as the reverse complement.
ATTACCGCGTGTATTTAAATCAAACCTGATTTGCATGCTCATAATGGCGCTACTTTCAGATGTAGAAACACGCCTACCAATTTTTGTTTAACTCACATACCTTCTTCTTGGCGTTGCGTTTTTTTTCCGTTGTATATACAATTGAGACTTGAATCATTTTCATTAGTGTAGTTAGTTACTGCTTAAGCTGCCAGGCTAAGTCAATCGATGGTCTTTGTTTTAGTTATTGTGGCTTTCACGGAAATATCTGATTTTGTATTTTATGAGTTCATTATTTTATGCAGCGAATAATGTAATTCAACTAATTGTTAACGCCGAGATCATTGGAGACGACTCACGAAGACGAAAACACGAATTACGGGACGGTGGTGAATAAAGACGCTTTGGGTGGTGTTTGAGGAACGACTACGACATTTTCTTTACGTCATTTAAGGATACCCAGGAAAACCTAAACAGGAAATGCCAGTCCTGGATTTACTCATTTGCTCTTCAGTAAGACTCCAGTGCCGTAATTATGAAGTCCCTTGATAGGTAATTTTCTTTCATGCCAAATTTACGCTATCACATGACGTACCCATGGGTCCGTTTTGATGATGAAAACAGGAAACGACTCTCTCTCATCCATCACTCAGAGATTTTTAGTAGCATTACAACACATCGAACGGCATCTGGAGCAGCAGCTGGCCACGAAGCTGTTGCAAGCGGTGCTGAGAATGTTGCGTCATCTGACATTTTGTTATCTCAGGCGGCGCAACGTAACACTCTGCTGCTTCCCAACGAAGTCCTCCACGGTTGACACTACTTCAAAAAACATTACAACATTAAAGACCTGTTTACCTGATGTCTATAAAGGTCGACACCTTTGCCGCTAGATTATTGTACGATATTTTTTAATAAACATCACATTTGTGCCAAAACAAGTAAGGAACTAATTTAAAATTTAAGATAAACGAGATGGCAGCGTTAAATCACTGTCTCGCATGAGGCGCATTAATGTACGATGCTGATGGCTGCAGTTGATTCAACAAGTTCCACCGGATACGGTTCCAACGGTGCCTGTAGCCGCTGAGGCCATCGCTGCTAGAGGGTTGGTAGCGCCCACACTTGTGCAGTCTGCTGTTTCTTGGAAACCGCTCTAATAAACCTGTGAGCGCACCGGGGCTCACACTCTTCCTGTTCCTGCGCTTCATTTGGTTTATTCCTGGTAGGGAAGAATCGTCCTGTCTAGGGCAGAGATGATTAGAGTACATTAAAGTAGATGTACTTTTCGTTCCAATAGATCCCTAGTGTGGACATTCTCCAGAAAGAATAACACACCAGAAAACACAATAAATGATAAAAAAAGTGCTAGTATACCTTCCGCAGATCTCAAGTGAAGTAGTCGTCATGGATGCGCAATAACCCAAAATCTTATACATATTTTAGTTTAAAAGATAATAGGAAACTTGTCACACGACGTGTAAATTTTCGGTAAATTGACGTCATAGGATAATTCTTAGGTTAGTGTAGCCACGCATTATGAAATAGAAAAATCATTTTACGACATTTGTCTGCAATGAAAAGTAAGGATTCTAAGATGGAAACTTGTGGGATACCACAGGTAATTAATTCCCAGCTGGTTGATGGCTGATAGCGTAATACACATTTCCTTCCTATTGATACCATTTGTTTTTTGTTTGACATACAGGATTTGAACCATTTTTCAGTATTCTCTGATACAGTGTACGAAGGACTATTAGTAGACGAGCAGTTAGACTAGAGCGTTCATCTGGAATAAAAAAATGATGCACAGAAAAGAAAGAATCTTAATGATGTAATCTATTCAAAGCAAGCACATGCTGTTCAATATGACTAACATACCCCTTGTTGAAGAAATAGGAAATTGTTACCGATTTAACGTTTTTATACGTTTGTTACTTACCCTACGGTAGGTAGGGCTGTTTATTATCCGCCTCAGCGCTGTGATCAGAATTGTTTATCCTTTCACTTTCGTACCTGAATGAGTGCTTTACCTATGTGGTACCCGTTTCGTGTTCCCTGATTTTTCCCTTAAAATGTTGAGTTGGAATTGAGAGTTTGATACCATTTATTTGTAGAATTTCCATGCTTTGCTATCGAGTGCGCCAAGCTAGTACGTATCGTGCAATCAGTAACCTCTACCACAGAGCAGGAGTATTTGCAGCCGACATTCAAATGCAGAAACAGACGCGCCAACGCACATTGAATCCGAAATTCACCTGACTGAGAAGCAGGCAAGGCTCCTTTGTAAGTGCTTTTCAGCTTCTCAATGTCATTAGATCCCTATCTAATGACTATCCGATATCTGGTATGAACTTAACCAAGGCTCTGAAGAGATAAATGCATAGGGATTTTGTTTGTATGTGACAAGTGTCACAATGCGTAGTCTTTCTTTTTACTTTTATTTATTTAGAAGGAAAAGAACGGATAACCACAGATATTTTTCTCAGTGCACTTGATCATATTGCCAAATCTCTACTTTGATAAAGTTTTCTGCGGCGGCCTTCCCATATGAGTTGCTAGAACGTCAAAGTGAAAGTCTCGGGAAAAACGTAGAATTTGGAACCATGGAATGCAGAAAATCAGCGATTAATCGCACTTTGAAATCTTTTTAGAAGTTAAATTTTCCAATTTTTACTTTCCAATATCATATGTTGAAACTTCGTTCATCACTTGAGAAACTGAAATATTAAAACCACATGACCATCTCCACCTTATGCCTTCATTACATCGTGGTTCTAAATTGACCGACGTATGAATGAGCCTAAACTTTATTATTAGTCAGGATGGAATAAAGAAATAAATGTAGTGTGACACCACGGCCTGGTGCAAGTCTTCCAATTGGATGCCACTTCGGCGACTTACGTGTCCTGAAAACCAACAGCACCCTCTGTACACTGGATGATCATCCAGCCAAGTCCTAGGCAGGTCCAACGTTGCTTAAGTTCGGTGATCAGGAGGGAACCATTGTTACCAACGTGGCAGTGCCGTTGCTTCTGGGTGGAATTAGAGTTGAAAATGGTAAGTAAGAGCAGTGGTAGCGCCTCTTATATTTAATCTACGAACTAGTTACAGATCGTTGCAGATGTAGCACCTCTTGTGAAAAGTATAAAGAGGATGGAGGAAAATATGGAAATACAAGGAGAAGTGCATGCTCGAACATAAATAGAGATGCTAGCCAAGCGTGCAGCTTACGCTGTTGTGTTGACCAAGAATGGTATCTGTGCAATATCTTCATTATGTTGCAAACGTGATTAGTGTTCAGAACAGTGTTCTGTGTAGTTGCGAGTTGGAGATAAGTGAGTTCGAAAATTGGCTAATTGTTGATGCTTTTACGATGTGTGCTTCCGTAGGTAAGGTAGCAGAAGCGCAATTTAATGAATAAAAATTTTTAATGCTATAAATTTTAATTGCTTAGATCGTAGATTAAACTATACAGTTAAAACATTATGATTAGTTTCGGTTGCGTACAACACACATCTTTCTATCGAAACAAGCAGAGGAAAAAATAGCCTAAGAAAATTTTGTACAGTACAGTGGAATATATAAATATATAAAAGCTGAACAAAATATATAACGACAGTCAACTCAAATAGTAAAAATGAACATGTGTAAAATCCGATTAACAGTGTTGTACGGACATGTTGCTGCACATAATATGACCCACAGCTCAGATTGTAAAAACGAGTTAAATATGCATTGAACAGCATCGTTTTATATTCTACTTTACTGCACATTTTAAGGCTATATTGTCCTCCGCTTGACTACAGATCTCAAGATGGTTATTTTACGCAACCGAAACTACTCATCAAGTTTTAAGTGTATAATGTAAGTAGCAGTTCTGGTAGTAAAAGTTTTTTATATTAAAATATTTTATTCACTGAATTACGTTAAGACGGCTGTCTCCTTCCTGAATATCTCAGGCTTCAGCAAACAAAGTGGGTGGTGTTTCAAGAGACACTATATGAACACCTATACAGCATACAAGAAAAGCAGAGAAACAGCATCCGCTAAGTCACAACGCGGACGAAAGAGTATGGTGAGTGACTGTGTCACTGAAGACGAGCCGGCCGAAGTGGCCGAGCGGTTCTAGGCGCTTCAGTCTGGAACCGCGCGATTGCTACGGTCGCAGGTTCGAATTCGGCCTCAGGCATGGATGTGTGTGATGTCCTTAGGTTAGTTAGGTTTAAGTAGTTCTAAGTTCTAGGGGACTGATGACCTCAGATGTTAAGTCCCATAGTGCTCAGAGCCATTTGAACCATTGAAGACGATTGTGACGAAATATAAGAGGACGACAGGTGACCAAGTCACTGCTAAACTGCTGAATGTCGCTCTCACGAACCTTGTCAGCACAAAAACAACAACAAGGGAGCTCCATAAGCAAGGAACTGTAGGACGAGATGGAATTCCAAAAGCACTCATCAGTGACGCAAATACCCGTAACTGGAATACTTGGTGCCGAATCCATAAAACCTGGACTATGGAGCAATGGAAGAAAGTCATTTCGTCGGATGACTCTTGTTGAACAATGTTTCCAACTTCTGTCCAATTTACGTCGCAAGAGTGAAACAAGGCGGGACTTCGGTGATGATTTGGACAGCCTATCGAGGTGCTCTGTGGACTCCATGGCCTCTGCGAGGTCACATTGTTGTGGAACATTACGTGACCATGTCCATCGCAAGGTACAATCCTTCTTCCCCCGTGGTAATGCTGTGTACCAAGATGACACAGCTCGCGTCGTGAAGGACTCGTTTTGTGAGCACGAGGATGAAGTGTGGCATCTTGCCTGGCCACCGAAGTCACCTGATCTTAATATCACTGAGCCTTTGTGGTCTACTTTGGAGTGAAGGGTGTATGATCGATATCCATTCCCATAGTGGTTACCTGAAATTGCCACTATTTTGCAGGGAGGAGGGCATAAGATTCTCTTGGAAACAATGAAGGACACGTACTTATCCATTGCGAGATGACTGGAAACTGGTTTGAATAACAACGGATTTCCTACAACCTATTGTGCTTCTTAATGTGTTCTGCTTTTAGTGTTTCCATATTTTTGTCCACACACTGTGTGATCTAAACGGAATTCGTCGCGATGTTATGTAATGAAAAATTGCAGTAACTTTGGTGCAAAATATTTAATCACGTGAACATCCACAACTGAGGGACATACAGAATAAAAACCCACTTCAGTTGCCAATAATTTGTTAATTCATTCCACGACCGGTTTCGAAGCGTATACCTTCATATTCATGCACCACCAAATAATTATGGAAACAAATGTGCGACTAGTTATTTCCTTGTTGTGCTGTCCAGGCGGTCGCTGTGATTCCTTGTCCTCCTTGTACGCTCCCATGGATTTGTTTTACGTGGGTGTGACCCCTACGACTGACTCGCTCGACCGCCACACTTTCGTTCCCATTGTTAATTGGTGACACCGGAAGACGAAGCTTTATGTTCCGAATAAATTAACGAATTACTGTAACTAAATGGATTTTTATTCTATAAACCAGTAACTTCGGTTTGTAATGAGAATCTACTTAGTGCATTGAATACAGATTTTCAAGATGGTTCAAATGGCTCTGAGCACTATGGGACTTAACTGCTACGGTCATCAGTCCCCTAGAACTTAGAACTACTTAAACCTAACTAACCTAAGGACAGCACACAACACCCAGCCATCACGAGGCAGAGAAAATCCCTGACCCCGCCGGGAATCGAACCCGGGAACCCGGGCGTGACAGATTTTCAAGACTTTGTAACATTTTCCGAGGTAGTAGTTAGTCTGAAACATAAGAACATGGCACAAATATTGCAAATGTAACGGGCAACAATGACTTTTATAATCTTCATTGTCCCAGACAATTGGCACTTGTTTCGGAATATGTCGGGAACTGCGAGATGGTGATTAGGCTGGGAACTAAGAACAGAGGTATATTTGCACATTATCTCTGTGTAATGTAGTGCATTTTAAACTTAATTAGGCAGGCTTTTGTCTTGCTAAATAGCCAATATTCTTCGTTATCAACTTCTGTCCTATGGTTCTCATATATTTCGTAAATAGTATTTTCAATCCATGGATGGCCGCTATTACGATTTGTGGTGATAGACATAGTGTATACCTACAGTCTAGTATGGAGACATGTGTTTCATACATAACCATGTCGTTTTATCGGTTCCAGAAGTCTGCTATTGGTTCATCCAAAAAGCGCCTCGTACTAGTATCATAACTACACTGCCTTAGTGAAACAGAAATTACCCGCCACACTTGGTGGAAGAGGCGACGGGCGTGCAAGCAATACGTAATACGTTTTGCAGTGAGATGGAGTACACGTAGGCCGAGCAGAGCCCTCTCGTGTCGATCCGACAGGGCCGCTGTTGCGCCAAGTGTAGTCGGTGCAGAGCTGTCACACAAGGTGGAAACAATACAGTGAGTGCCAGTATTCCTCGTCGACGTCAAAGGGAGCCATATCGGAATGTTAGCGAGTTGGAACGGGGCAGAAAGATCGGTCTCTGGGAAACGGGGTTGTCATACGTTGACATTTCGGCTCGTACAGGGCGTGCTGCTACCACAGGGATGCGTACGTGGAAGCAATGGATAAAGGAAGGTCGTACGCAGCGACGAGCTGGAACTGGACCACGGAACATGAGCATAGCATGGGATGACGGTCTTCTTGTCTGTATGGCCATTACGGATCGTACAGCGTCATCCACAGTGTTGGCTCGTCGCTGGAACACTGCAACAAGTGTGAACTTGTCTCCATCGACTGTTCGTCGCCGTCTGCTGCAGGTTGGACTGGTTGCACGCATGACATTACGTCGGCTTCCATTGTCCAGAAACCACAAGCTCCTCCGACTGCAATGGCCACGTGAACAAAGTCACAGGGGTGACGTGTCCGGCGGCACCGTAGAGAGCGCAACCTGGAGCGCTGCATTGTGGAGTAGCACAGCGGACAATGGTGTGATGGTTTGGGGCGCCATTGGTTACAACAAGCGATCTCACCCCGTACGCGTTGTGGGCGCTTTGAACAGCAACAGGTACATAACGGAGATTGTGGAGCCTGAGGTACTCCCCCTGCTTCAGGCATCTCTACAGACCACGTTTCAAGTGGACAACGCCTGCCACATATTGCGAGGAATGTACAGGCCTTCATCTAAGACCAACGGGTACCACTGCTTCCCTGGCCTGCAAGTTCGCCAGACATATTGCCCCTCGAACATGTCTGGGATATGGTTGGTCGGCACATGGTGCGTCACTGTCCTCCAGTAACTGGTGTCACGGATTTGTGGGCTCGGATACAAACTGCGTGGAGGGAAATCCCTCAGGAACGTATTCAGAGCCTTATTGATTTAATACCACGGCGTATAGCAACTCTAATTGCAGTGCATGGTGGCCACATGACATACTGAATAGCAGGGCTCAAAGGACATGTACAGATTTGAAAACGTAATCATTTGTTACTTGTCATGTACCTAACCTTTTGGTATTAAATTAATTGAATTCATGCGTTTCCTTTTTGGTGTAGCAATTTCCGCAAACGGTAATGTATAATTAGACCTCCTTTAACGTATTTCAATTTACAATGACGTTGCTTTTGCTAATTATAACATGTGTAAACGTAGGATAAATAAGTGAAATAATAATATTTCATTCTGAGCTCAAAATAGAAAAAACAGCTTCATATTATTACGTGACTATTTCGATATTGGGGACATGCTCACTCCATAGATATTCCTACTTCATGAACCCTATCACAAATGACTGCATGGAAAGCTGTGATATGGCACTCCAGCTCCTTTGTCTTATGTTTGATGAAATGTAAACATTATAATTTGGCGTAAGCTGTGCTGAATGCTTTATAAAATTAATACATAGTGCTTCAAGTTCATGAACTGATTATAATTTTAAGATGGCCTGCAAGCTGTATATTATTCAAATAGTACGTTAGAAGTAAGCATTTAAAAAAATGCTCATTAACGACGTTATTACAAATTCATACATTTGCAATTCAACATTCACATTACAGAAGAATAAACACTCACCAAATTCACGCACCCTAGGAAGAAAGATTCAAAACTCTCAAGATTTGATTGTGAACGACACCAGGTATAAACATGTGAAAGACTTCAAATATCTTCGATCAATTTTTTACAGAAGTAAAATCAACTGAAGCAGAGATAAAAGCACAACTGCAGGCGGGAAACAGATGCTATCACTCACTAGACCCTATATTAAAATGTAGAGGTGTCTCTCAGCAACTAAAGCTACGGTTGTATAAGACATTAATAATGCCAGTAGTACTTTGTGGTTCTCAAACCTGGAGCACTCAAAAACCAGACCTTAACCGACTGCTTACATTTGAAAGGAAGATCCTTACTTGGACCAGTCCGAGATCAGACTACTGGAGAATGGAGAAGGTGGCCCAAAATTGCAACGGATTGGATGCCGTCAGGCAGCAGACGAGTGGGAAGACCTAGAAAGAGGTGGATTGGTGGAGTGAGAGAAGTGAAACATGGTACTTAGGGAAAGGCAGGATTCGGTGTGGATGGGGCCTTACTAAGTTTTTTTTTTTTTTTTTAAATCACGTTCACTTTATTTGGAACCAATTGCAAATAAGGTTGTCAATAAGGAACAATTATAAAATTGGACTGTTAAGACACAATGTCTAATAAAAAATTCTTAAGCAAGTTGCACTTATGGCTGAAGGCCTTATTAACCAGAAATTCAAATTATTTGTCAGCTGAAGGCCCCAGCGGTAATAACTCAAAAACAATTTCACAGCTGAGGCCTGACAGTAAATTCTTAAGAACAGTTAACTTCTCCAAGAGATGCTAAAATATTTAAAAAAATCATCAAAATATCACTATTAAGAGACAATATCAAATTAAAAATTGTTAAGACAAATTGCATTCACATCTGAAGGCCTTATTGACAAGAAATTCAAATTACTTGTTGACTGAAGGCCCCAATAGTAATAACTCAAAATAAAAATTTTACTTAAAGAAAACAATCATAACAATCTGATCAAACCAAGACAGAAGTGGGCCTCAGACAGTGCTCCAAGGACCGGCCTTGGAAAGTCGTTCAACTTCGTAACTGAGGAGACAGGCAGCCAAGAGTTGTATTCACCTATCTGGATGGCAACGCAAACTAGTGACAATTTAAATGCAGACCTACAAAATCTACCTAACGTCTGATAAACAATACAACGATGGAATAACCCAGGCAAGGTGGAAGCGGCGGACAGTACTGCATCTTGAGAATCCGATGTTTGGAACATCCAGAAGCAGAAGGAACCACTATGACCAAAGCAGTCCAAAAGAAACAACATATCCGGACCACAATCAAGGAGGCTGTCGAACTACACGCCTTACCGGACAGCAGCGGCAAGGCGAGGAAAGGTACACTGCCGCGAAAATACGCTAACCTCCAGGGCAGGTAACTGGGAGTTAGCGGCCACTAGGCAGAAAAATACCGCTGGATGAATTTCACCAATCAACACAAGGAATTCAATGTTTAATAATGAGAAGCAGAGGACGGCTAACTAATTTCGCCAACTCCAAACACTCCACTCATTGCTCTTCGTCTTAGTGACACTGCGAGCAGCAATGCACAAACAAACGGCGCTATCTCAAAATAGTGGAGGTTTCACTACTAGGTTAATGTTCACTCAACTCAAACGTCCTGGGTCCGGTGGACAATGAGGTTGTGGCTCTCACAACTACAGCCCCTCGATCTGGCAGTGCCCGTGTGCCGCCAGTGGTCCCAGCCTGTCCTCACACTGTGGGACCTAACCGCTGCTGCTGCCACTCGTGGACAGACAACGCTAGCAAACATAGTGGCGCCAGTAAACACATGAAGAAAACGAGACGCCACTATCCCTATTACACGATTCCAACCTACCAACGTGAGGTTATCTCTGGATATGCGTCATGCCGTAGTGAACAATTCTGTCTAGCAACGTAACAACTACTGATACTGAACCGTAAATGAATTTTTCCTCGCTTCAGTGGTGTGAAACGACGCCGGTGATGAATGATTCTCTCAATACTGCAATAACTAACTAACCGGACACAACAAATCATCATAAAACCATAACAGACAATTAAAATCAGCAGTTCGCATCGCTGAGAAGACTGTGCGGACTCGCAAACGGACTTCCATACATTACGCGAGAAACAATTTTCTTTAGAGATATTCAGGTTCTGTTCCACGTTATCCGACGGGGACAACCATCTCCATTCCACCGATCGAGCTGTAGCAGCAGCGGCCCAACATCTACAGCGACGAGAAGGGACGTCACATCATTGGTTGGTATACAATCTTGGCCTGAAAACTTCCTCTCATTATGTGACTAAATTTGCTTCGCTACACTGAGAGTACGTACTTCGTCCTCTTTCGTGAGGGAATTTCGGGAAACAGTCTTTAGTAGCTCCGCTTTAGTGCCGCTGTCATCACTAGCATTATATTTGCAAACGCACAGTGAGGGTATTTGTTGTGTTTTGCCGCTGGTATAATTTTTATCGGAATGAAATGTGTTTGCGTTTTCTGTCAGAGCTCGAAATACAGTTTCGTTGTGGAAACTACGAGAAACATCTCACCTTTATGTCCGTACTAAGTGTCAAGTGTCTGTGAAACATAGCCAATCTTGGAGATTTTGTATTCTTTTAAAAATGGCGTGTTTTTCTCGTTGTTTCTACAGGGCTATTCAAAAAGAAGGAACAGATTTCAAACATTCATTCCTTCCTAACTACAAAACATAGAAACACAATTCCAACGTTCCTGGAAAGATAAAAGTTCAAATTTTCATGCATTCAATGTGAGCACCACATGTTACACAACAAATATCAAAACGGTGGCTTATTTCTTGCCACACATGCAGCAGCTGATCTCTCGTTGCCGAATTCACATCTTCAACAATCGATGTCGCAGAGTTTCAGGAGTGTCACGCGTATGGTGGATAAAAAAGTGGTATTTTACGTAACCCCACAGATAAAAGTCAAAATGTATGAGATCTGGAGACCTGGGAAGCCACCAGCGATGAAGTTCATCTTCTGCTCCTCGTCCGCGAATCTAGCGTTCTGGAATAGTGACTCAGGTAACGTTGGAAGTGCTTACAGAAACTGTCTACTCTGTGTCTGAGCACTGTGACATATGTTGCTTGTTGCTCACTTTGGCGCAGGAAGACGTTAGATATTGACAATTATGCTACATGCTACAGTCCAAACAGTAGCTGATATTTTTCGATGGGGGGGGGGTAGTGGGTGGTCAGAGAAAAAGCAGCACGGTTTCCCACGATATTATACCCTAGCAAAGGGCCTCTCGCTTTGCGTCACGAAGGCTCGAGACCTTTTACGATTCAATAGAAAATGGGATTTACATATATGTCTACATGTATATTCCGCAAGCCACTGCACAGCACATGGCAGAGGATAGAGGATACATGGTGCCAATATTATAGATTTTCTGTCGTACTCCATCCGCGAATTGAGTTACGGATTAATGGTTATAAGTCCCTGTAGGTGCCCTAGTCTCTCTTATGTGTACTAGGTATACGACGGTGGCAGCATAGTGGTCGCAGTGTTTTCTTCACATGCAGGTTCTTTAAATTCACTCAACTGGGTTTTACGATAACTAGTCGTCTTCCTTCCAAGGATTCCCAGTGTAGCAGAGAGTGCAGTGGAGCGACGTGTGTGTTATTAAAAGCGCGTGGTGACACCTGAAACATTAATTGGTTAAACATAAGGAATTTGGTAATAACAAAGATTATAAACCATGGAATAGAGCAAAACAGTTTACATAAATACAATAATATTATGAGAAACACTGATACGTACTTAATGGGTTGATGCGTCCTTAGGATATAAGACGTCCATACTGACCACTCAGTTACAGATTATATATGAGAAAATGACTCTGGCTTTCTGAAAAATAACAATACTAAGACTGGCCTAGACAGTATATTTCAATTCTTATCGAAATAACTTTCACCTATGGCTGTTAACTTCCTTTCAGCACTGCCCAGGATATTGATATTATAATCTAGTTCCAACTCGGACTTAACTCTTTTGGCGGCGTTAACAGCTCCACAAACCATGCTAGGAGGAATAATTGTTGTACACACAAGAACATGGCTTAAGACAAAACTCACTCATATCGAGGTTCGACTTTTAACATGCATAGCAATGAAATAACTAAAATTGTACCGCAAGACATGACTTATTATGACCCCCACTTGTATTCTGAAACCTCAAGTCAACCAGGTAGATGTAAAATAAATGACTACTAATCACTACAAGATAATTCTTAAAATACAATATACAAAATATGTATATCGCAATCCCTGGCTGTCACTACGGTAAGAACATTAAATTAGTCTAATACATGAAGTACCAGCTTCAAATTTATCTCAGGATGTCACTTCTTACAATTCGGCCGTACAACGTTAACGCCCGACACTCATAGGGTTAAGTTTCATAAACACAAGTCCCAGTGTTTATTTAATTACGCCATTAACGACCACTGCCAAATAGAGGAGCCACCTTTGAACCATGAACAAATTTACCTAGTTAAAGCGAACTACACGAGTTCCGAAAGAAATCTCAAAACGACCAATATGAGATAAACAATTCTGAAGAGGGAATATACACACGGACACAATCTACATTAAACAAGCCACTAGCGGCCTGCATGTAATACTCCTTGAAACGCCAAACAAATATTTACAAAAGATGCCCCTCGTGGAAGTTGTGATGTACTCGTATAATGCTAAAAGATATTGTAGATAATAATAATTCATACAGTGCTGGGATTCCTTTGCAAACGCCACGCAGCAACGTGCTGCACAAAACTCGGCGAAGAGTCAGACCACTTCCCTTTACAGATATACTGCATTTTCCCAGTGTTCTTCTAACAGATATCTCTTTAAATCACAAAGGAATCGCAGACACTGACTGCGAGCGGGAATTGATTGAAATCAATGGAGTAGCTGAAAATTTGTGCCGGGCTATGATTCAAACACGCGTCTCCCACTAACTAGGTAGATGCTCTGAGCACTAAGCGGTTCGGACACAGTGATCATTGCAACTCCACACACTACCCTCCCGCCAAACCCAAATTCTCGACTTTTCCGCAATGTAGTGCCCTTGCCCATTGTACTGATTACTCGCGGTGTTTCGCCGATTCGCGTAGGAGTCCCAGCCTGTTGTGCATGTTTTTAAAATACGTACTGCCAATGTCTTGATATTTAAGAATTTTTCAAGGGAAAATAACTTTTAACACCCAGTCCTCAATTTTCCTACTTCAATTGAAGGACGATAACTAGTTTCAGTTGCTAACTTCATCGTTCAAAATGTAAAAGCGGTGAACATGCATTGGAAAGCATCATTAGCTGTAGTCATGCGATGACGTGCATTCGTAAATATAAATGACAGTACGTATTTTAAAAACATCATAGACCAAATCAGGTTGTAGGCTGTAACGTCGCGGGATGACGATAATAAAGGAGAATGTCAATTTTCCTCCACTACTACCGTCATCCTGCAAGATCACATTTTACAATTTGGCTTGCTCGAGGTGACCAACGAATTCGCTTCTGAAACATCAAATGCGCCACAACCATAACCGCAAAACTTCACAAGGTTGCAGCTGAGCTGTTAGGTTCCAGGCTACAGCAAAACAACGTACTTGAAGCCCATATATCAGTCTCTTTCTATGAAACAGAGAAAAAGATATCTTGCAGCACTTCCGTGACGAAGAAAATCTAATTTACTGTAATAACATTCCAAACTTAACAAACAAACTGGACACTGTTACATAGGTTCCAAATGACTGGACATTATACATCGCTTCTGGTAAAATTTGTCTTAAGCGTGTGATGCTACACAGTAGTAATGCTTTATATTCCGTTCCAGCAGCACACATAGTGCAGCTGAAGGAGACTTGTGGAAGTCTGAAGCAGGCAATGAAGAAAATTAAATATGTTGAACATCTGTGGTTGTTACCTGGAGATTGATAGTAATCTGTTTTATTAGGTCAACACTAGGGCTACGCAAAATATCAATGTTATTTCTGCGAGTGGGATGGTACGGCAAGAGACAAAGTTTGGAAACAAAGACAATGTTGCAAAAATGAAAGTTTAATGTTAAGTAATAAGAACACAATAAGGGATGGCCACCTCGTGGTACAAACCCTTCGCGTAACGAAACAGTTTGAAAAGGCTCCTGGAGTACGATGGAGGATGTGTGGGCGGTAACACATGTTGCGAAGATTATTTCGGTTACACTGTAGAAGTTTCGCTGGGCAGCCCTTGCACATACTCCACATAGTCCAGATCTCTCCCCGAGCGGTATCCATAATTTTGGAGGCCTGAAGGACATTCGTGGGGGAGCATTTGCTTCGGAAGAAGAGGTGCACGCCAGCAATCGGAAACATTTTTCCATGAAGATACTGACAGTTTTGTGTTGGGTAAATTTATTAACTGTTGGGGCAATTACTTTTGAAACAATGATCAGTTTACTTTTCTTTATTTTACTTTTTTCATTTGAATGCCACTTGTATGTCATCGTGTACTTGTTACGTCTAAAGTAAATCTACAGGTTGATGCCTGACTATTGAAAGTTATCTGTGAATTAGTGGCCTAATGTAGAAGGCTTTTTAGTTTTCATACAGGTAGGGTAACGCATAACTGTTGAAAAACCGCTCATCCTGCCGTCCAGAACGTAGAAGAGAGCAGAAAACAGACTGAAAACCAACCTGACAAGTGAGGCTGATCATCAAAACGGACTGGAAATGACCTTCGGTCGAATTGAAACAGTACTCGCCCCGAAGAAGTGACAATATTGATACGTTGCTGCATAGTACTTCTGCGCCTCGACAATTTTCTTATTGGGAAGGAGTCCAGAACATGGACTGACGTCCAGCTGTTTGACTAAATTGATTTTTTTCCTCGCTACATGAATCCTTATAATAGAAGTCAGATGCGGATTAAAATTTCATCTAATTTTTCCTCCTGTTGTTATGTGGCGTCTGCTTAAAAAGTTTAAAAAATGTGATCACTTCCTGATGAATAGGGGCCCTACAGTTCATTAGCAGTATAGGTCACCTGCTGACTTCAACAGACCCTGCACTGAAATCATGTTTATAAAAGCTGCTCTGCATGACCAACTGTCTTTCTCTGAAACAATGTTTTTTTCTGTGAGTTTTACTCAGCTTCACATTTAGAGAAGTAGTTAAGGTGAATAAGCAGTATAAGACACTAAGAACATTATATGTAGATGAAAACAGCATACCACTCATCAGAGCAGAAAAAATCGTCTGTGATGACTCGCATTGTACAGTCATGGCAAGACGCAAATATGAGAGTAAGTTGTCAGCCCAAAGCTACCACTAGCAAAGTATAAGATGAAAACCGAAAAAAATGTTATCGATTAAAAACAAGAAATATATGGAAAACAATTTGAAACCTACTATCATGACTAAACGAAACAATGGGAATATATGATAATTCCTGTTAAACATTTCGTGTCATAACATATATCCGAGTGAATTTACGTGCTAAGAGTAACAAGAAAAGGAGATACGTTGGACAAGTAAATCACAGAAGCAGTAATTCTATGTTCCTATATGTAGCTACACACTTCTGAAGAACGTCCATTGGACCTTAAGGACTACATATTGTAACCTGATTTTAAATAAAACATATGTTATTAATATTGTACGTCTTTAGTCTTCATGAATACATATCTGTCACTAGAGGGCTCCGAATTGTGGCCTGTAGTATGGCGGCGTGTAACATAACAAAAAATGGTTCAAATGGCTCTGAGCACTATGGGACTTAACATCTGAGGTCATCAGTCCCCTAGAACTTAGAACTACTTAAATCAAAAAAATAGAGAAATCGGAAATGATTGCTACAAAAGGTCATATTGTTTTAAGGGTTTCATTTGTCGGCCAATATGACTATGAAGGTTACCTTACCCCCCTCCCCACCCCTCCCTCGGCGGAGTTGTGCTTAAGTGGTGAAGAGAAAAATGGAATCTCAAAATCGGTATTTTTGCGGTTTTACGGTTATATCTCGTAAAGGACTCAGTATCCAAAACATGGCCCTATTAAAAGTTGTAGGGCATTAAATTCTGCATTGAATGAAAGACGCATGGTTTTAGGACCACCCGTTCCCTCATCAAAGCTGAACAAATTTTACATATTTTTGAAAAATTTTCATTTTAAATTCCGCTTTTCGGTAATGTAATCTAAACTAACTCATCTATCAATAAAGTGGTCCATACAAAAATTATAGATGAATAAATTCTGCGTTCGACGAGACAAAAAGTGAATTTTTTGGATCACTCGTTAACGTACATCCCCACCTTAAAGCTGAACCATTTATCATCAATGAAACTGTTTGAACTGCAATTCGTCAATAAGTGCTGTTGTAACTATATTAAGCATAGTACTATAGCACTCCATCTTACTAGTCTTGTACTTAGCACGTATAGTAATACAATAAAATATTAAAATTGTAGAATATAGAAAAAGGTAACATTAAAACATTGTTTCATGGAATGTGATGAAACCCATTCAAGTGACGTGATGTTGGAAACAGGATAATAAACCCATAGGCAGGTAGACAAATTTCACAGATGTAACGTTTGACTGTCGTTGGGCCACTCGGCTCCTCAATGTCTGTAATTTCCGATTCGGAGTCCGTCGCCCAATCAGTCTGCTCCTCAATGTCTGTAATCATTTTCGCCCGGTATACGCTGTCCAGGTCTTTTTCAACTTCTGGCTCGTCAGTTTCATTTGGGCGGAAGAGTTCCTCTTGCCGCTGGCACAAATCTGTAAACACTGAATGCCAGACTTCCGACACCCACAACCGCTGGCCCACACCTTGTTTCATTTGAAGAATATTGTGGAGACAAGTGTTTCTGGAGCTGGTTCTACATTGAATTTGGATTTCACGGGGTGTTTGTAAAACAGGTCGAATCTCAATTTATGTGAAGTATCTCCTGCCCTACCTCCGTACAGGATTGTTAAATATCGTAGGTCAGCTTCGGCAATAGCTTCAGCTTGAGTATCATTCTCGAGGAAAGAGTTGATTTTTTCTAGAAGACATTTCTTTTCGACCAACAGTTTGATCACCTTCTTCCTGCCATGCTTGAAGGATGCTGAAGCTGTGTCACATTCACTTAAGGCCTTGTGATGTTGTCTGCCAGTTTGAAGGTGTTGGGACCAAACACTTTTGATGGGGTCATTCCTCTTCCAGGTTTTGAGAAATATGTGTCTGCTTATTATATGGCTAGGGCACTGAGATTGATGAGAACATCCGTATCCTCACCAGCTGCAACAACCTTCTCATGCTCCTGTGATACCTTTAAAGCCGTGACAACAATCAGGTGGTCTGTGTCTTCGTTAGCTTGCTTTACTGAAAAGCCTTCAAGTCCCTCAGTAAGCAAGCCGATGAGACGCTCTTTATTTCTGTCGTTGAAAAGCAATTGCTCCTGAGTCATGGTCAGCACCATTAACTCGGCAATGATAACCTCGGGAGTAATGCTTCTTGCTTCGGCGGAGGAGCTCAACGTATTTGATGTTCTTGGTGAGCAGGTCTGCTGGATAGCTATCAAAAACCACTCGTTGCACTTCGGTTGTACTGTCTTTTTAGCTAGTCAATTTATTTGGTGAGGATTAAATGGAATGTTTCGCCATTTTTCCACACAACTCGACGTAGAAGAAAGGTTACAGTACTGAAAGCAACCCCCTGATGGACATTCAGTCTTATCTACATCTACATCTACATCCATACTCCGCAAGCCACCTGACGGTGTGTGGCGGAGGGTACCTTCAGTACCTCTATCGGTTCTCCCTTCTATTCCAGTCTCGTATTGTTCGTGGAAAGAAGGATTGTCGGTATGCCTCTGTGTGGGCTCTAATCTCTCTGATTTTATCCTCATGGTCTCTTCGCGAGATATACGTAGGAGGGAGCAATATACTGCTTGACTCTTCGGTGAAGGTATGTTCTCGAAACTTTGACAAAAGCCCGTACCGAGCTACTGAGCGTCTCTCCTGCAGAGTCTTCCACTGGAGTTTTTCTATCATCTCCGTAACGCTTTCGCGATTACTAAATGATCCTGTAACGAAGCGCGCTGCTCTCCGTTGGATCTTCTCTATGTCTTGTATCAACCCTATCTGGTACGGATCCCACACTGCTGAGCAGTATTCAAGCAGTGGGCGAACAAGCGTACTGTAACCTACTTCCTTTGTTTTCGGATTGCATTTCCTTAGGATTCTTCCAACGAATCTCAGTCTGGCATCTGCTTTACCGACAATAAACATTATATGATCATTCCATTTTAAATCACTCCTAATGCGTACTCCCAGATAATTTATGGTATTAACTGCTTCCAGTTGCTGACCTGCTATTTTGTAGCTAAATGATAAAGGATCTATCTTTCTGTGTATTCGCAGCACATTACACTTGTCTACATTGAGATTCAGTTGCCATTCCCTGCACCATGCGTCAATTCGCTGCAGATCCTCCTGCATTTCAGTACAATTTTCCATTGTTACAACCTCTCGATACACCACAGCATCATCTGCAAAAAGCCTCAGTGAACTTCCGATGTCATCCACCAGGTCATTTATGTATATTGTGAATAGCAACGGTCCTATGACACTCCCCTGCGGCACACCTGAAATTACTCTTACTTCGGAAGACTTCTCTCCATTGAGAATAACATGCTGCGTCCTGTTATCTAGGAACTCCTCAATCCAATCACACAATTGGTCTGATAGTCCATATGCTCTTACTTTCTTCATTAAACGACTGTGGGGAACTGTATCGAACGCCTTGCGGAAGTCAAGAAACACGGCATCTACCTGTGAACCCGTGTCTATGGCCCTCTGAGTCTCGTGGACGAATAGCGCGAGCTGGGT
The DNA here is from genome assembly GCF_023864275.1 of Schistocerca cancellata. Lineage (NCBI taxonomy): Eukaryota > Metazoa > Arthropoda > Insecta > Orthoptera > Acrididae > Schistocerca > Schistocerca cancellata. The sequence continues at coordinate 523,653,292 of NC_064630.1, read as the reverse complement.
TTCACATGACCGTCTTTTTCGAAACCCATGCTGATTCCTACAGAGTAGATTTCTAGTCTCCAGATAAGTCATTATACTCGAACACAATACGTGTTCCAAAATTCTACAACTGATCGACGTTAGAGATATAGGTCTATAGTTCTGCACATCTGTTCGACGTCCCTTCTTGAAAACGGGGATGACCTATGCCCTTTTCCAATCCTTTGGAACGCTACGCTCTTCTAGAGACCTACGGTACACCGCTGCAAGAAGGGGGGCAAGTTCCTTCGCGTACTCTGTGTAAAATTGAACTGGTATCCCATCAGGTCCAGAGGCCTTTCCTCTTTTGAGCGATTTTAATTGTTTCTCTATCCCTCTGTCGTCTATCTCGATATCTACCATTTTGTCATCTGTGCGACAATCTAGAGAAGGAACTACAGTGCAATCTTCCTCTGTGAAACAACTTTGGAAAAAGACATTTAGTATTTCGGCCTTTAGTCTGTCATCCTCTGTTTCAGTACCATTTGGGTCACAGAGTGTCTGGACATTTTGTTTTGATCCACCTACCGCTTTGACATAAGACCAAAATTTCTTAGGATTTTCTGCCAAGTCAGTACATAGAACTTTACTTTCGAATTCATTGAACGCCTCTCGCATAGCTCTCTTCACACTACATTTCGCTTCGCGTAATTTTTGTTTGTCTGCAAGGCTTTGGCTATGTTTATGTTTGCTGTGAAGTTCCCTTTGCTTCCGCAGCAGTTTTCTAACTCGGTTGTTGTACCACGGTGGCTCTTTTCCATCTCTTACGATCTTGCTTGGCACATACTCATCTAACGCATATTGTACGATGGTTTTGAACTTTGTCCACTGATCCTCAACACTATCTGTACTTGAGACAAAACTTTTGTGTTGAGCCAACAGGTACTCTGAAATCTGCTTTTTGTCACTTTTTCTAAACAGAAAAATCTTCCTACCCTTTTTAATATTCCTATTTACGGCTGAAATCATCGATGCCGTAACCGCTTTATAATCGCTGATTCCCTGTTCTGCGTTAACTTTTCCAAATAGTTCGGGTCTGTTTGTCACCAGAAGGTCTAATATGTTATCGCCACGAGTCGGTTCTCTGTTTAACTGCTCAAGGTAGTTTTCAGATAAAGCACTTAAAAAAATTTCACTCGATTCTTTGTCCCTGCCACCCGTTATGAATGTCTGAGTCTCCCAGTCTATATCCGGCAAATTAAAATCTCCACCCAGAACTATAACATGGTGGGGAAATCTACTCGAAATATTTTCCAAATTATCCTTCAGGTGCTCAGCCACAACAACTGCTGAGAGACATCCAATTACCATGTCTGAGCCTGCTTTAACCGCGACCTTCACCCAAATCATTTCACATTTCGGATCTCCGTCAATTTCCTTCGATACTATTGCACTTCTTATCGCTATAAACACGCCTCCCCCTTCACTGTCCAGCCTGTCTCTGCGGTATACATTCCAATCTGAGTTTAGGATTTCGTTACTGTTTACGTCTGGTTTCAGCCAACTTTCTGTCCCTAGTACTATATGGGCGTTGTGATCGTTTATTAATGAGAGCAGTTCTGGGACCTTTCTATAGACGCTCCTGCAGTTTACTATTAGCACATTAATATTGTTATTCCCTGTTGCATTTTGCCTACTCCTATCTTGCCGCGTCTCAGGAGGCGTCTTGTCGGGCCTAGGGAGGGGATTCTCTAACCTAAAAAACCCCCATGTGCACTCCACACGTACTCCGCTACCCTTGTAGCCGCTTCCGGCGTGTAGTGCACGCCTGACCTATTCAGGGGGACCCTACATTTCTCCACCCGATAGCGGAGGTCGAGAAATTTGCACCCCAGATCTCCGCAGAATCGTCTGAGCCTCTGGTTTAAGCCTTCCACTCGGCTCCAAACCAGAGGACCGCGATCGGTTCTGGGAACGATACTACAAATAGTTAGCTCTGATTCCACCCCGCGAGCGAGGCTTTCCGCCTTCACCAATTCCGCCAACCGCCTGTACGAACTGAGGATGACCTCTGAACCCAGACGGCAGGAGTCATTGGTGCCGACATGAGCAACAATTTGCAGTCGGGTGCACCCAGTGCTCTCTATCGCCGCCGGTAGGGCCTCCTCCACATCTCGGATGAGACCCCCCGGCAAGCAGACAGAGTGAACACTGGCCTTCTTCCCCGACCTTCTCGCTATTTCCCTAAGGGGCTCCATCACCCGCCTAACGTTGGAGCTCCCAATAACTAATAAACCCCTCCCCCCGTGTGCCTGCTCGGACCTTGCTGAAGGAGCAGCCACATGTCCCCTCACAGGCAGAGCGGGCGATGCCACACGGCCAGCCTCCACATTGACCTTCCGCCTCGTGCGCCGCGAACGCCGCTGAACCCGCCACTCCCCTTGGGGAGAGGGTGGCCCAACCGCGCCCGGTACCCGCGAAGATGTCTCGACAGCAGGGACAGTGGGTGAAGCATGTAACACCTGGGGTGTACCTTGCGACGCACCAGACTCCCCACTGCCGCTACACTCCGAGGCAGCAGCCTGAAGACGGCTGACCGCGGCCATCAACACGCTCAGCTGTTCGCGAACAGTGGCCAGCTCCTCCTGCGTCCGTACACAGCAGTCACACATCCTATCCATCCTAAGGAAACAATTTACTGAAGAGAGTTAATCAACCTTTAACTAGACTGCTAATTCACTAAAGGCGGCTGCTTATTCACTAAACTGTGGTTGCTAGCCACTTCTTGTAGAAAACAATGAAAATAGCACTACCTGTCTCTGGACTGTATTGAAAACAAACACTAGCACTACTGGCACTATGGTTGACTACAGGGACTCTCTCTGACTGTATTCAAAACAAACACGAAATCTATGGAACACTATTAAGAGCACTCGAAAATTAAAGCTTCCTAAAAGCAAATACACACGGAAGAAGAAGTGACAAGTAAGAGAAATACAGTTAATACTTAAATTAAGGTAGCTCGCTGCACAGCAGACGTGAAGCAGGCGGCAGTTACGACGACACTGACACTGACACTGACTATGGCTGACTAAAGGGACTCTCTCTCTGACTGTATTCAAAACAAACACGAAATCTATGGAACACTATTAAGAGCACTCGAAAATTAAAGCTTCCTAAAAGCAAATACACACGGAAGAAGAGGTGACAAGTAAGAAAAATACAGTTAATACTTAAATTAAGGTAGCTCGCTGCACAGCAGACGTGAAGCAGACAGCAGTTACGACGGCACTGACACTGACTATGGCTGACTAAAGGGACTCTCTCTGACTGTATTCAAAACAACTATTGGGAACTGAAATCGTTACTGGTATCTGTGTTACGAAGAAAACATGTTATTTTAAAGTTGAACGCAGGCTTATGTGATCCGACTCGACGTGCAACTTTACTTCCACTAGCTTTCTCTGCATCAGCCACGCCGGCCGTGGTGGCCGAGCGGTTCTAGGCGCTACAGTCTGGAACCGCGCGACCGCTACGGTCGCGGGTTCGAATCCTGCCTCGGGTATGGATGTGTGTGATGTTCTTAAGTTAGTTAGGTTTATGTAGTTCTAAGTTCTAGGGGACTGATGACCTCAGATGTTAAGTCCCAGAGTGCTCAGAGCCATTTGAACCATTTTGCGTCAGCCACCTTTTTATCTCTGGTGTAAGATTAATGACAGAAGTTTTACGGTATCATATGACTTAAAAAGTGCGTCCTTTCTATCATGTCCCTTCTCACTGCACTCCAACAAAGTCCTGATTCCCCTTCCTTTCACATTCACTTGCTCATTCTTCTCTATTGTCATTTAACGTACAAGATACAGATCCGTCATTTTCACACACTTTAAGATGGAGATGGACGGAAACAGATGGTCCAATAAATTCACTTTTGGACTCAACAATCGCAGAATTTATTCATCTTTAATCTTTATATGTACCACTTTATCGACAGAAGGACTAATTTAGATGATATTATCAAAAAGCAGAAGTTAAAACGAAAATATTTTATAAATATGTAAAATTTGTCGGACTTTGCTGAGCACTAGTAAGAGAACGGATGGTCCAAAAATATGTGTCTGGTCTCATTAAATGCAGAATTTAATGTCCTAAAACTTTTAATTAGCCATGTTTTAGATATTGCGAGTCTTTTATGAGATATAACCGTAAAACCGCAAAATACACCTTTTGGAGGTACATTTTTACTACCCAAAACTTAAGCCAACACCCCCAGGACGGGTTGTTTCCGATTTGGATTCTTACTCTACTGGATTATTAGCTTCACTGTCACCTCTCATTTTCCGCACAGTCCCAAATTTGATTGTCTTTTAGGACTTCACTTTGATAGTGATGAAGCGGTGCAAGCAGAGGTGAGGTTGTGGCTCTATCGACAACGTCAAAAATTCTAAAGTGGCGGTAACAAACTGGTGTCTCGATACGAGAAATGTGTCGTCAACAGGGTGACCATGTTGAGCAACAAATATGTAGACAGTAAGAATAAAGATTTAGAAAGTTAATAACCTTTGTGCCATGATAAAGGGCTTAAGAGCTCTCACATAAAAAAATTCTGAGGCATTAATTTTTAGCACGTCCTGATATTTCGATAACTCACTAAGAAAGGAACGTCTTCCAACGATCAAACTATCACAGGATAGTGTGCTGTAAACTATTTAACGGGGTTTGTACCACAAAAAATACATTATGGATACTGAGTACTTAATAACTAACGGTGCATGTTCTGCTAATCGTCAGACAATGTGAATGTTTTTTGGAGTGTTTTAAAGCGACAAGGCAGATCCAATGAAATACTACACGGATAAGTCGGAAATTCACTGATTTCTACTTCTCAACGCGTCTTGGTAAGCAGTTCCTGTACGTTTGCCTTATTTCCTTTTGGTTCTCTTAAATGATTTCCAAACATTCTGTTTCGGAAAACACTGCACATTACTCTGAATACTTCATATTTTTAGAGCTTTAGCTTGTTTGTTAAGCACAAACCACTCAAAACTGAGTACTGCGAGAATATATCATACACAAATTTTCTTTACCGATTAACAAGTTAGGTGGGACATGGGTTAAAGCAAAGGACTAATAATCCTTGTTTCTTCTTTCGTTGCCTCTATAAATCACTTAAGGCAAATGTCTGTAACCAGCTTGACTGTTCCGTCTTTTAATCTTCAGGTGAGCTGGAATCTCATCCGTAAACAGGTACCACGATGTTGACTTGATGCGAAATTCTGTCCAAGCAAAAAGTGATTTCTAGTTCGCCTGCAAAGAGCGGTCCTCTGCCGCTCATGTTCGGTTGGTTGCCTACAAATAAGGCGGAATTCTCTGTGTAAGCCAGTACACTTTTCATAGACAACCGAAAGAGACGATTCTTGTAACTATATTGTATTTATGTATATTAGTTCTTGACTAACTTCTTTTATGAAACTGAACAAAAGAGTTTCAGATTATCACGTAAATTTACAATGATTTTTGTTTCTCAGATGTGAGATACTCATGTATTAAAACAGATGATAAAACAGCCCATTCTCTCTGTCCAAGGAGGGGGCGGGGAGTTGGACAAACATGATGACGTCATTAAAAAGGAGGGGTGGAAAGTCACATGATGATGATATCATAGACAAGTGACTGTGGGTTATGACGTTATTGTCCTGCATGCAGGCAAATGGTGTGGCTTCTACAGGAGCTGGTGGCATGCCAACTTTATTCTTATCGCTTTCCTACTCATAAACTGGTAAAGAAGAATTGAGAATAAAAATCTAGAGGAAGAGGAAAAAATGTTCAAATGTGTGTGAAATCTTATGGGACTTAACTGCTAAGGTCATCAGTCCCTAAGCTTACACACTACTTAACCCAAATTATCCTAAGGACAAACACACACACACCCATGTCCGAGGGAGGACTCGAAGCTCCGCCGGGACCGACGAAGAGGAGAGCACACGGTTACTCAGAAGGGACCTTTCGTTTCCCCTCATGTGATATCTATGCAGATTACCTGGAGCAGTCTAGTAACTGATGTAGATATTTTAAATTTAATTTTGAGAGAAACCTACATTAATAGAACCAATATTGCGTTGCTTCTGCTATGTCGCTGTAATTTCGATTCACACGTTTCGAAAGTACGGGTGTTGTTTGCCAGGCTTCAACGTGATTTATTAACGAATTTCTCTGCGACCTGAAAGATATTTGAAGCATTTTCCTACGCCGTTAATCACATTATTCTTCCTCAAATTCAACAAAGCTGATATTATTTTGGCTACGATCAACCGTCAACGTGCGTATTCCAGAATGAGATTTTCACTCTTCAGCGGAGTGTGCGCTGATATGAAACTTCCTGGCAGATTAAAACTGTGTGCCCGACCGAGACACGAACTCGGGACCTTTGCCTTTCGCGGGCAAGTGCTCTACCAACTGTGCTACCGAAGCACGACTCACGCCCGGTCCTCACAGCTTTACTTCTGCCAGTATCTCGTCTCCTACCTTCCAAACTTTACAGAAGCTCTCCTGCGAACCATGCAGAACTAGCACTCCTGAAAGAAAGGATATTGCGGAGACATGGCTTAGCCACAGCCTGGGGGATGTTTCCAGAATGAGATTTTCACTCTGCAGCGGAGTGTGCGCTGATATGAAACTTCCTGGCAGATTAAAACTGTGTGCCCGACCGGTCAAAATATACAAGGTATTAGAGATAAAGTTAGTGAACTGCTTATAGATGTTGACTCTGAAATTATTGGTATATCTGAACACTTCTTAAATAAGGAGATAATTCAGAGGCTTCCTTTACCAGGATACAGACCGGTCGGGCACACAGTTTTAACCTGCCAGGAAGTTTCATATCGACGTCCATATTGTTTCCAGTAATTATACCGAGATACCGAATACCAGAATCTCGTCAATATCGCGGGTCAAAGCCATCCCTAACAATATTGCGTCCTTACATAGTCGTTATTGCTGTCAACCTGATACGCTCTGTCACCTACCAGGACAGTTTTCCTAAGAATTCTAGTACCACTCCAACCGTCCAGATATCTATGTTCATGTCGGAAAGGCTCCTATCAAAAGGACTCGATCGATTTCCTTCACAATTCTTCCCCAATGCGTGCCAGTACTTCGTCTGTAATGATTTCGTCATCGACAGGGCGAGATCCTCAATATTCATTCCCTTCTCTTGCAGGTTGCATGTTTTTATTTTCAATTATTTTTTTCGTGGATGTCAATGTAACTTCATGCACGTACGCGCCATCGAAGGGTATCTTAACGATTAGCGTTAAAATTCTAAGTGACACGTAGAATAGCCACTTTAGAGCATTAGTGTTGTTCGTGCTTAGCGCTGTCACCAGGATTGGTATGAACATAATAGATGTGAACAGCATAGCACGTTGAAAGATTAATGTGAAGAACATTAAGAAGCCACGTACACGTGTGGGATAGCGTTATCAGTACCCAACAGAGTTTGTGACAGGTCCCATTGTGGGTCTCTATTTGGACGACTGGGGGAACCTTGTGGTCCGATGTTGAAGTGCATGGAAACTTGAGGACAGGCCATCTCGTTAAGTTCAATTCGCTCTACTGTGCGCAAGGCTCATCGTAAAACCTTTCCATCTGCGTTTACCATTCGAGAACAAGTAATGGACCCCTGCAATATTCTGTGACAGTCCGCACCATTGGTGAGCAGCAGTCGAACAGGGAATTACTCTACCACATATAGGGTGTCAATAACATCACAGCTCAAATGCTGCGTTTGGACCTGTGCCATAAATAGAAACATGGACTGCCGATTTGTGGTGTCGCAGTTTTTTCAGTGATGAGAGGCACAGCAGTGTTATTCCTGGCGTCTTGGTGTGGTGAGCCATCGGGTATGAGCTCAGGTCATCGTTGACAGAGACTGAGAGAATTCTAACGGCACAACGGTACGTCACTGACATCCAGCGTTATGTGCTACGTCTCATGTGACACTACAGTGGTGCCATTTTTCAACAGGACAATTTTCGTCCTCATATGTCTTGTGCCTGTATGAACTGTCTGCATGATGTTGAGGTACTTCTTGGCCCAGATAGGTCACTAATAGAACACGTGTGGGACCAGCTCGGTCGTCAACTAATGCCAGTGTCAAAGATTTCAAGCACCAGTTACAACCTTTGAGGGGCAACTTGCCTCAGAAGGATCGCACCTTTGCAAACCGAATAAGTGCATGGTTCCTGGGCAGAGAGGTTGCAGCGTCATAATGATAAGTGCGTTTACACTGCCATGTCCTTATAAATTTATTTCGATATTTTAATCACTGAAATAATGTCAGATACTATCTCAAAATGTAAAGTTTTGTACCATTTCCTCTTTCCCTTCTTGGTGTTTCACTTATTTTGTCAGAAAGTGTTAATTCTTCTTCTTAGTTTTTATCTTCCATCTAAATCACTGGCTCCTATTTGACGTAAAATATACATCTCTGTGTAATGCTTTGATTGACCACTTTTTCCCCCCTTAATATATCTCACATGTCATGTCGTATTTTCTTTCATTCTTTTAATTTTTAGTGTTTACTTATTAATTCAGTAGCTGTTGTTTTGTTTTCATATTTATTAACATACTAGCTGACTCGAAAGATGTTGTCTTGTAAATGTGTTAGTGAATTTTGTGGAAAGCTATTGGAAATATATATAAACTAAAAATAGAAAAGAAAGGTATTTTTGAGTGATGATTGTATCTGTTGTGGTTACGAGTAATCAGTGCAAAGAGGAGTACATTCAGAAGTACGCCAATGGGAAATTTTACATGCGATATGAATACTATCCGCATTACAATGCTGAAGTACTGGAATTGCGTTATGTGCCTGGAACGTGATCGATTTTGTTCCAGAATTTAAGTCCCAATTGAATTAAGACAGAATTTTATGTCAACCAAATGATATTTTTTGTTATTTCCTATCTTCGAGAGTAATGGCGAGAGTAACGGAACAATCCAACGATTATTACCTCAGCGTACTGTTGATTCACTTCGACATTTGTTGATCGTCCATTGTCCGCAGTAGATTTGCGACTGTACAGTGGATATCAGTCATTTCCAGTGACGGTTTCTTATAGCAATGCCTGTGGATAACGCTTCGAACATTTTCCGTTGACTATACACGGAGAAATATTAAAGTAACCACGTCATAGTAACAACCTCACGGAAATCTTGTTCTTCTTCTCCATGGAGAATTTTCGCCGATATCACATCGTCGATGATATTCAGTCTTATATTCTCAATCAACCAAATGAAAATACGTATGTTTTTGTGGTAATACGCGTTTCTGCCACCCACGGAATACATCCAGCACTGTGTCTCGTCTAACACGCGATGCTTCACAATGAAATTTATCAGCTATTTCAAGTTTTGTTTGAAGACTCTCGCAGTGTTGTCATGGCGATCGATGGGTCATTGGCCAGGGAATAACTCTTGTCGAATTTCTATCTGAAGAACTGAAATCTTGAGCGTGCTGATACATAAGTCGCAATCGTTATTCGGCCGACGTTCTGTGCGTTTTCGTCAGCATTGATGACATATCGAAGGTGAATGTACTTTTGGGAACGGAGTTTTGTCTGGTTCACTCTGATGTTTGTCAATCGCTTTGTTTCAACTTTGACGTACGTATTGACAGCATACTGGTGAAATAGACATTTCAAGATGTGATCGTCCTCATTATCACGAGCTATCAGTCGATACGAATAATAGGTCATTGAAGTGTCTTTTTTGTTCGTTTCGGCGCCTGTAAATGAATGTTTGTGTCAGTGACATGAATTAATTTTATTACAAAATTACAGATTTGCTATTCACCTGTAAAAGGATTTATAATCTTGATCTTAAAATGATAACAGCCTTAACCTTGCCAAAACATGGTGGGATGTTGTAAGGCGATGTATAACGATATCACGGGGTTCCAGATTTTCATTGACGATAAAAATGGCGACTTCAGCAATTATTGGTGCATTGAAACGTCTTGCGTGTTCTACCGCAGGCGTCTTATCGGCTCTAAATAAAATTTATGGTAATCAGATGGCAAGCGGTCCCGTGCAATTTTGAACAATGCGATCAATTCATTGTACGATAAAAACAAATTTGTAGTTGTTCCGCAGTTGGTCTTTTCATGAACTGTTGTGTGCACAACGTCAATGCATTTCTTGTTGTGAATTGCCCATTAATTTATAATCTGGATCCGGCGGTGCCAATAGCCGACCTGCTCGATATTCGACCCTGACTCTTTTAAGGTAAATATATAATACAATAACGGATATATATATATGTAATGTAATAATGATAATAACTTTGTTGTTGGATAATTATTCGGACTGTTAAGAACTTTTTTTTTAATCAGCCTAACCGCTCCAATCGTTCTCAGTTGATGCGCTTACCACGAACAGAATGTAACTTTTATAAAAATATTGAAACGTCCCCTTAGAACAAATTATACAAGACTGTGCTTAAACTGACACACAATATTTTTAGCGCAACGCAATCTGACTTTCAATAATCCCTACAAAAGAATGGCCCTGACTAACATTAACCTATAACTTTCACAAATCACTTACCTCACCAAAAATCTTCGTTACTCGAACTACAGCAATACAGCGAGCGCCACTACTGCCAGCTAAATAAAAGATTCAAACTACTGAAGGCACTAACTACTGATAGGGATAGTTAGCAAATGAAAGATTTTAATAGAGAACAAACAATGTATTTACCTTAATAGTCATCAAAAGTCATAATATATACAGCAGCTCATGACATCCATTTTTTTTACAAATTTCAAAACTCCGCCATTTCTCTCCCCACATCCACCACTGCTGGCGGCTCACCTCCAACTGCGCAACGCTACGCGCTGTTCACATCCAGCTGCCCAACACTACAATGGCAGACAACAATGTAAACTAGCCCCACAGACTGCACACAGCACAGCCAGTGATTTTCATACAGAGCGCTACGTAACGTTGCCAATAAGAAAACATAAACACCCTACTTACATAGCCCTCATGCTCCCCACAAAAAAATTTTACAAATTGTTTTGGGCAGTGGCCCAAATGATTTGATAAATTTTTCATAATTACAATAACAAAGATATCCAATGCACACACTTATTTATACAATGTTGGTCAAAAGCTAAAATTTTCTCACAGTCCATAAAGACAGTCCAGATTGTTCATCACAGTAAAATTTCAGTGTTTTTTTTTCAAAGTCTGAGCAGTAAAAGACAATGCACACGGAAGTAGTGGATTTCCATGCAGTCTTGAAGAAGTAGTGTTGTCCTTCCAACGGAACGACAGTGCTAACTCTTGACATGCTGACAGGTAATGGGCCACAACAGAGCAAACCCACAGCAGAGTCAGTCGAAGTTTTGAAGAATATTGGTAGGTACGTCATCACAGAGTAGACCCACTGTAGTCCTGGTAGAGATTACGGTATTGGTGGGTCATTAAAGATGCAGACCCATTGTAGTCCTTGTAGAGATGGCCAGCAGCCATCTGTTGCGACTGTGCAGGTGCCACAATCACCATCGTAGAGTCTTGCAGAGAATATAGCAAGTCCATAAACCACCACTTGTGCACTCACAAAGAATTTTTTTGAAATGTCCTTAGAACCAGCAATGCTGTTATCCAGTCCCTTGCTGAATTATTAACATACATGCAAACACTATCACTCCCTACTTCTCACATATTGTCCATATACTATGACCAACAGAAACGTGTGCAGTGAAATGGAACTTACAAGTTACTTAATTTGATGAACTGGTATCAATTACAATTTTATAACATAAAAATACAATAACAAAGGTACAAAATACATCATTAAAGAACATAACAATACAGATAACATTTGTAGTACAAGCTTTACAAAAGAATAGAAATAACATATACATCAGTGTTACAGGAATTATGACATGAGTACATACATAAAAGATCAGAATAATTATTGAAACATCAACTTCACACATGAGCATTAAAACAAAACAGAATAAATAATGTCTAAACATCTTTACAAAGTAAATAACATATTATTAATGCAAATTATATTTGAGGATAACAGTATTCCTCATCATAGTGAATGTAGCTTAGTATTAGAAGAAGAAAAAATTCTATGAAACTACACAGAGACAGGAAGAAAACAAATACACAAGGGTACACAAACACATACTGGAATAACACAAAAGGAAAGGACAGGGTTCGTTTTCAGTGTAACATTTGGTACTGCAATCCAACCCAATACTTCATTCCATAGATCTTCTTGTCTTATTTCGATATTTGCTCCAGCCAAAAAATTCTACCCAAGCATGCTTTCTGTATTCTGTTCACACATTTCTTACCTCATTAATTTACCAATATCTTACGTCAACATTTATTTCCAAGAAAATCCTACCTAAACCTGTTGTCCCTAAACCCTACTATTTTTGTTCATATCCTCTTTCAAAATTCTTTTTTTTTGGCCACACCATTTTCTTATAGCTTCTCAATGCATTTCTTCCAATTCATCATTGTTAGTTTCTTATATAGTCTACCCCCTCTTAAGCTAACTTAAATCTACTGAGCTCAGATGCATAAACTACGGGACGAGGCAATGCAGCAGCACAAAACAATTAATACAAACACCAATGACAAAGAAATGGAAATTGGTGAAGCAACAATATTACAACTAAGATAAGGCACTGTGCAGCAAACAAGAAAAATAAATCAGTAGTAAAACTAACTTAGAAGAGTAAGACAAATTAAAATTCAGTAGCACTATGCCTGGCAAACAGCAGGAGCAAAAATAAAAAATATAAAACTTATATCTATACATGACAAAGCTCAAGCAGAAAAAATATTACAGTAAAAACAACAATGCAGAAAAGGGAATGTCTATTCACATCTTAATGTCTATGTAATTAAAGTGGTGCACCACAAAAACTAATTCTACAAAAAATTACAAAGTACTTGAAAAGAAAATTATATATGCAGTTATTGTTATCAGTCCCTTCTTATTGTTCTTTCCATTCCAAGAGCTCCTTTTTCGAAGAATGTGGATCATAAAATAATTATTTAATAGATCTGTTGACAGAAAGTGTTCACATTAGCAAATGCATTTTATTTTATTTTATAAAACCAATGCTGCAACACAGCTGGAAACTAGATATCAAATGAAATAAGCAACTATGAAAAGCAAAGCATAAAAATATCATTCAATAGTCATGTGACATTTCATAAGTTAGTAGAAAATTCTCTCAACTCTCGTAGAAAGACGCTTGTCATAATCAGGTGTGCAGATGTAAGTATCTTTCCAAGTAATGAGCGGTCGTATTTGCTATGCTTTCTCTAAAGGAATGTCAATGGCGAGGATAATGGCCTCTTTTTTTTCTCCACCTAATGGCTTTCTTTTGTCAGACGACTACCCCTCAGCTGGGTGCCCAAAACACATTACGTCAAGGTCACTTACCTTTCTTACTGAAATATTTACAACAGCAGTTTCTGCTACAGTGGCAGTCTCATATAAAAATATTTCACAGGTCAAGAATTTCCGTTACAAATCTGTAGAAACAAAATCCTATAAATATAACAGTGTCCAAAAAATTTTCGTCGGCATTGTAATACATTCACGCATTTACATACATTTCATAACTCTTAAAGTACGATTCTTGGTTTCCAACATCCTTTTTCACAAACCAGAGTCCCTAACCACTACTCATTATTCCTTACCTTACTACACATATACATATTCGTCGACACTTCTTCAATATTTCATCTTAATAAATAAGTAGCATAATCAAATTCCTCACATAACATCGGTTTATTGATCATAAACATGCCTCAACAGCATAATACACATCGTCATCGTAAAAATAACTTCATAACACCTCAGTCAAATCTCAAAAACGTCGTAGCTTCCTGCAATAATTTCAAAACCTAAAGAAAATTCTCTGCCCATTTCAGTAGTGTCATCTACCTCAAACATACTTTAAAAATCATGATCTCATACCAAATACATCATTCAAAGCTCTCATAGTATCACAATGGTTCTGAAAAGATATGAACAGTTCACAAAGTACAGACAAAATACAATTTCATAAGTGTGAAGTTATCCAACTGTGTAGTTGCATAAACATCTGTCACTGACGTAGTAAAAAAAAGTTTATCTCTCAGTTAAATGATCAGGTGGCTGTGTAATTCTGTGTTGGAGAAATATGCTACCGATGTGTAAAGTTGTATAAGCAAATACCATATTAGCTAGGGCTCCTTGTGCTTGCCACACACATGGTACACAAAGTAAGCGTGTACCCCCCTGAGGATTAATGTAATTATAACCTCAGGTGTTACAGATTACAAGAATGGAATGAAATGTATTACGGAAAACCTTTGTATCATTGTACTTCAAATATCTTTAAAAATAAATGACTTAAGTACAAAATTAATCACTCAAATGCGTGTCCTGTAGCGCTAAATGCGCGTCTTGCCATAAGATAATCTCTGTGGAAGTGTCGTAGTTATTTTCCTCTGAAAGCTAAGTTCTGCAGAAGTCAATGTACTTACCTCATGATAAACAAAAGTGAAATGCTTTGCGTATAGATATCTTAGTTATTACACTTATTGTTGTGATGATGAAAGTACTGTGCTGTAACGTATTGTTGTGCTATGGAAAAGGCTGTCTCCTTGTAGCTATACCACAAAAGTTACTACTAAAACATGTTTTACTTTCCAGAAGAATTCAGAAAAACTGTGCAGATATAAAACAGATACACCGCAAAAGCAACACTGTAAATTGTCACTCATTAGCAGTGTCGTGATATAATCGTGTAGCTGTCACATAAACCAAGCACTGTGTCATTTGGTATCTCTCAGAAAGTACTTTAATTCAGAATGTATTTTTAAGTAAACCAAAATGTTGCATTAAAATCTCATTAGCAGTACTGGTAAATGTTCTAAGTATGTGAGCCTTATTGTTGTTACGTAATCGTGCAACTAACAAGCAATAATGTACACACACAATAACATTGTGTCGTCTGTTCGCAATAACAATGCATTCGTAATTTCTGTTTAAATAAGTTCTCTTGGTTCTTGAGTGGATATTGAACTTCAAACATTGTTGCATGTTAACAGTTTCTCAGTGTGACAAATTGTACAAGTAGCGTGAAGTGAAAATTGCAAAGACTAAGTTAAAAAGCAGATTATCTGTCAATAAATGGTTTTACATGTGAAATGTGGTGTAAACCTTTACTCTTCCTAGTACGCAGAGTTTCAACTTTAACGCAATTATCATGTGGTATACGTCGGTAAAGAATACTGGAATATTTCTCAAGGTTAGCGTCTATTTTATTTTTCTCTGAGCCAGCCGGCGCACGCGGCTGCCTGCGCTGCGAGTCATTGTCTGTTCCTTTGTTGGCGCGCGTCGTTATTGGTATTAGGAGACCTAGCTTCTTCACATTCACGTTGTCGAAAGTGCCCTGCTCTGTTTGAGTCCCGCCAGTTCTGACGCAATTCAGGTCTGTCGTTACGATTATCTCGTCTGTTGTCACGTTGGTAGATTTCATAATTTCTTTCTTGTTGGTTGAGTGGTGGAGAATTTCTCCCTGAATTATCACTGCATGGCGGACTGTTGCGTCTGAAGTTATTCTGTCTTCCGTGATAATAATTGTTCTGGTTGCCAAATTGTCTGTTTCTATGAGTGTCACTGTCATATTCATTACTACGGAAATGCGATTTTTCTCTGTAACTATTACTCTGCCAGTGGTTGTCATGTGGGTGGTGTCTGTTTTGGTCACGATTTGCGTTGCAGGAATAGACTTGTCGTGTCCTGTTATTGTTTCTGTCGTCACAGAATTGTGACGGATGTGCCCTGTAGTGATTGTTTTCCCGTTTTCGCATCCCGCGACTGTCTGTGTCAATTTCTAATTCTTGTAAGAGTCCCTGAAAAGCTTCAATGTCGTCTTTGCAACGCCCTGCCAAAATAATATTTCTTAAATGTTCAGGCAATTTCATTAAGCAAATGCGGATGAGTTCTGAAGGGCTGTATGGGTTTGACAGGTACTGATTCTTGTGCAACATGTCTTCAAAATATTTCATAAGACTGGAAAATTCAGATTGTTCGAAATGTTTCATCATTATGATGCCATGTTTTACTCGGTCTTGTGTGGCTTGAGACCAATATGCTGAGAGGAAGGCATGGTAAAATTCTCCTTCACTGTGACAATCGTGAATGACCGATCGCACTCTTACAGCTGGTTCATTCTCCAAGTAGCCACACATAAATTGTAACCTGTGCTCCAATGACCAGTTGGGAGGAAAACAATGAGAGAATTGATGGAGCCACGCTTGTGGATGAATGCCGTTGGCAGAATTCTTAAACGTTTTCAATTTACGTGTAGTAGTGAACAGCTTATAATCAAAATCATCATGTTGGCGAGTCGCATGTCGGTCATTGTTACGTCGTTTCGGCGGTTCCATCTCAAAATTCGGTGTACCTTGCCAATTTCTTTCATAATTTCCGAAGTGCCCTGTGCTATTATTTTGTGGCTGTTCCGTATTTCTATGTCCCTCTTCCCGTATTGGAGCCCGAGTGTCCTCTGAAATACGTAATTCTTGTATTACCTGTGTCAGCTGATCTTGTATTTCCCGGATTTCTCTTTGGTGTTGCGTCTTAATTTGATTCAGATTTTGTTTCAGTTTCCTAATTTGTTCGCACTCTTCTGTGTCATTAAAGACTACCGGTTTTGTGTCATTCAGATTATCATCTACCTTCGTAGATAAGTTAGTGACCTGATCCGAAAGTTCGGCTACTTTCTCCGATTGTGAACACATTTCCTCAGTGTGTTTTTCTGAACCAAGCTTCAGAGTGTCCATTTGTGTTGAAATCGAATCTACTGTGTCCTTTAAGTTTTCCTGAGTTTTTGCAAGTTGCGTAACCGAATCGGTAGATGCAACTGAGTCAATTTTAGCCCACAAGGTCTCATGATTTTCATGAACAATGGTTTGCAGTTCTTTTATGGCTGCTTCGTGATTCTGTAATGCATTTTCATGCCGCGAAAAAATAGGTTGAAAATGCTCACAAATTTGTGTTTTTACGTCATTACAGACTTTTTGACATTTCGATTCAATGTTATGTAACTCAGTAGTTAAATCTTCACTTGTTTGTTCAAGTGTGGTGTCTAACTTCCGAAGATTTTGTTCCATTGTGTCTATCTTTTGAAGCTTTTGCTGGGTTTGTCTCTGATTTTGTTCCATTGTGTCTAACTTTTGAAGCTTTTGCTGTGTTTGTCTCTGATTTTGTTCCATTGTGTCTAACTTTTGAAGCTTTTGCTGTGTTTGTCTCTGATTTTGTTCCATTTGTTGCATTAGTTGTAATAACAATACATTAGTGTCTGGAATCTGTTCCTCCACGCTTTTCGGCAGTGCATTTGCACCGGCAACATTCACATTTTGACAAGCTGAAAATGTGTCTTGACTTATTTGAGAAAACGGTGAGGACGCAAAACCTGAATCTACAGTATTTGTAAAATTGTGTCCTGTCATTTCGGATTCCTGAGGCGAGCTGTTGCCGATCGATCGATCGATAATGCTTCCCTGTTCACAACCTGTTTCACAGTCTACACCATTATTTGACGCCCGCTCCATTTCCCTATGCACAATTACCAAATTACTACTTGGATTGTCTGTTAATTCACTACACAGTGGTGTTGATAAGCTACGCTCGTCGTCACTATTATTTCTCAGTTTACTTTGGAGCCTAGTGTTACGTTTTTCACACGCCATTATTGTGACAATATTTCACACGATAACACAGAAAAGCACAATTTGAAGAGCAAAAATAAGAGAACACATTAACATAGCACTGAAAATAATATCTAGTTAATTGCAGCTGCTAAATACTTGGTGCAAATCTACATGCATGCCACAACTGTTTTACTGTGCAACAATGAAAAACCTCAACTACCAAGGAAATTCTCTCTATAATTACGCGCTAGCAATAAACAAAAGCTACACTAAATACACAAACTACAAGAAAAAATCAGAAGATTCCAGTGAGGTATCCTAGGCTAAGGGTCGACATATGAAACGTCCCCTTAGAAAAAATTATACAAGACTGTGCTTAAACTGACACACAATATTTTTAGCGCAACGCAATCTGACTTTCAATAATCCCTACAAAAGAATGGCCCTGGCTAACATTAACCTATAACTTTCACAAATCACTTACCTCACCAAAAATCTTCGTTACTCGAACTACAGCAATATAGCGAGCGCCACTACTGCCAGCTAAATAAAAGATTCAAACTACTGAAGGCACTAACTACTGATAGGGATAGTTAGCAAATGAAAGATTTTAATAGAGAACAAACAATGTATTTACCTTAATAGTCATCAAAAGTCATAATATATACAGCAGCTCATGACATCCATTTTTTTTACAAATTTCAAAACTCCGCCATTTCTCTCCCCACATCCACCACTGCTGGCGGCTCACCTCCAACTGCGCAACGCTACGCGCTGTTCACATCCAGCTGCCCAACACTACAATGGCAGACAACAATGAAAACTAGCCCCACAGACTGCACACAGCACAGCCAGTGATTTTCATGCAGAGCGCTACGTAACGTTGCCAATAAGAAAACATAAACAGCCTACTTACAATATGTATTACTATTTCTCTTGCTTCCGCAAATATCCCAGCTTCAGTAAACTGAACATATGTTTTTAATTCTCTTAAAGCGTTTTCTATTAATGGTTGATATATTTATAAGTTGACATTGCTTACGGTCTTCACATCTATAAATGTCATCACATGCAATCTGTTGTGGAGTGTATTCAGAATGAACTGGTTACGAAGCCGTCCATTGCGCAAACGAGACCTTCTCCATTGCAACTGAGTTCCAAAATAATTTAATATAAGATTTTTGTTGGTACTTTCAGGAATATAATGATATAAATTAGAATTTTAATAAATTTACTAGCCATGGGCTGTCGTTCTGCGTGATTTTGGAATTACGTAATTATCACATTTGCATAGTTTGGGAATGTAACTGATCTTCATATACTGAAATTTAATCATTTCATCTTTTGTTGTTGTTGTTGTTGTGGTCTTCAGTCCTGAGACTGGTTTGATGCAGCTCTCCATGCTACTCTATCCTGTGCTAGCTTCTTCATCTCCCAGTATCTACTGCAACCTACATCCTTCTGAATCTGCTTAGTGTATTCATCTCTTGGTCTCCCTCTACGATTTTTACCCTCCACACTGCCCTCCAATGCTAAATTTCATCTTTAGCATAGGTATTATAAGACATGAAAGCGTGGCATCACCACAAACACGATTGTAATTTTTCAAGAGAGTCTGACATTCGTCGTGCACTGAACACTGATGTCTATAGCAATTAAAAAAATCACCGAATATTGCCAAGCACTTTACATAAATTTGGGGTCGCAAGCTAATATTTATGAAATTTTTTAAGTTTGAGTAACATTTGTGAAACAGTTGTCGGTATACAACCACATACGATCGTGAAAATGAATTAGTAATGCGGAAATAATTTCAGCTAATTCCTTTAATAAACAATTAAAACCACACTTCTAAATTTTATTTCATTATTTTAACAACATTCCGAATATTTGAATGTAGCTTGTCGAAACAGGTAATTGACATTGACAGCGGGTTTCTCTCGTTTTATTTTAAGCAACTGAAAACATTATACACATTTTAAATCCAAATAAAAGCGCAGTTACTTATGTTAGGGTGTGTCTCGACTAACTTGATGAAATTTTGTGAGCCGTGGAAGAGTTGCTCGTCTTCTCTTTTATCCAGTCCACGAAACAAGAAACTTCTGTGAAAACTCCTGGTGATCCTTTAGAAGCGCAAGGTTTCCTGGACCATGAGACTATACCGATTTGATAGCCATTTGCTATCAGAGGGCTCCCAGAATCTCCCTGCAAAAGAAATTACAATAATCAAGAAGTTGCATGAACAGCAGTAGTGTAATGTGATTAAAGGAGCAAGACTGCGATTCAGAAATTGTGTGAATACTGCAAGAATGACGAGGAGAATGGGTTTCAATTTTAACTACACTGTAGTGTATTAAAAAAGTACAGTCATCAGCGGTACCATTATAGAAGGGACGTAGGGTTAGTTCTAGAGGAATGACGGATAAGTACGAACAATGCTTCTTTTGGAGAAAGTCTTTCAAAAATTATCTGAAGTAATTTATTGAGAACACAAAGAATTAGAGAGAAATCGACCCGTACTTGTACCCCTTTCTTCTTGAACTTATGCTGCTGTTGTTGTTATGGTCTTCAGTCCTGAGACTGGTTTGATGCAGCTCTCCATGCTACTCTATCCTGTGCAAACTTCTTCATCTCCCAGTACCTACTGCAACCTACATCCTTCTGAATCTGCTTAGTGTATTCATCTCTTGGTCTCCCCCTACGATTTTTACCCTCCACGCTGCCCTCCAATACTAAATTGGTGATTCCTTGATGCCTCAGAACATGTCCTACCAACCGATCCCTTCTTCTGGTCAAGTTGTGCCACAAACTTCTCTTCTCCCCAATCCTATTCAATACTTCCTCGTTAGTTATGTGATCTATCCATCTAATCTTCAGCATTCTTCTGTAGCACCACATTTCGAAAGCTTCTATTCTCTTCTTGTCCAAACTATTTACCGTCCATGTTTCACTTCCATATATGGCTACACTCCATACAAATACTTTCAGAAATGACTTCCTGACACTTAAATCTATACTCGATGTTAACAAATTTCTCTTCTTCAGAAACGCTTTCCTTGCCATTGCCAGTCTACATTTTATATCCTCTCTACTTCGACCATCATCAGTTATTTTGCTCCCCAAATAGCAAAACTCCTTTACTACTTAAAGTGTCTCATTTCCTAATCTAATACCCTCAACATCACCCGACTTAATTCGACTACATTCCATTATCCTCGTTTTGCTTTTGTTGATGTTCATCTTATATCCTCCCTTCAAGACACCATCCATTCCATTCAACTGCTCTTCCAAGTCCTTTGCTGTCTCTGACAGAATTACAATGTCATCGGCGAACCTCAACGTTTTTATTTCTTCTCCATGGATTTTAATACCTACTCCGAATTTTTCTTTTGTTTCCTTTACTGCTTGCTCAATATACAAACTGAATAACATCGGGGAGAGGCTACAACCCTGTCTTACTCCCTTCCCAACCACTGCTTCCCTTTCATGTCCCTCGACTCTTATAACTGCCATCTGGTTTCTGTACAAATTGTAAATAGCCTTTCGCTCCCTGTATTTTACCCCTGCCACCTTTAGAATTTGAAAGAGAGTATTCCAGTCAACATTGTCAAAAGCTTTCTCTAAGTCTACAAATGCTAGGAACGTAGGTTTGCCTTTCCTTAATCTTTCTTCTAAGATAAGTCGTAAGGTCAGTATTGCCTCATGTGTTCCAACATTTCTACGGAATCCAAACTGATCTTCCCCGAGGTCGGCTTCTACCAGTTTTTCCATTCGTCTGTAAAGAATTCGTGTTAGTATTTTGCAGCTGTGGCATATTAAACTGATTGTTCGGTAATTTTCACATGTGTCAACACCTGCTTTATTTGGGATTGGAATTATTATAACTTATGCTAATGAGCCAAAACATTATGCCAATATGCTTAATAGGGTGTCATTCCTCCTTTGGAATGCAACGCAGCTGTTATTCTGCGTGAGAAGAATTCTATGAGTTCCTGCTAAGATTCTGGAGGTATGCGGGACCAGATGTCTAAACACAGGTCAGGCAATTCCCATTAATAAGGGGCCAAGTCTTGCGGGCGTCCCAGATGTGTTCCGTCGTGTTAAGATGAGGCGAATTTGACGGCCTAGACTTCAAAGCGAATTCACTATCATGCCATTCAAACCACTGTAGAACGATTCTGGTTTGTGACACACACTGTTATCCTTCTGGAATACCCCATCATCGTCGGAGAAGACATCAAACATGAATGGACAAAGGTAGTCCTCAATAATGCTTACGTAGTCCACAACTGTCGTGATGCCGTAGATTGGTACAATAGGTCACACAAAAGCAGATGGATGTCCCCCATAGCACAATACTGCCTCTGCCTCCCGACGTCCGTGGTGGTGCGCACGTTCGAGCGGACATTCGCCTGGATGACGGAGTATACGGACACGCCTGGCGTAACAGGGAACATCATCAGACTACCTGATACGTTTCCACTGATCCACTATGATATCTCGATGATCCAGAGCCCACTACAGTCATAATTGGTCATGTCACTGGGTCATCATGGGGGAGCGCAAGTGTCGCCCACCTCATATTCATCAACATGAGATGAACAGTTTGCTCTGAAGTATCTGCGTCAGTATGGTACTCTATCCTCAGATCTGTCTTAAAGCTACACTTATTCTGCTTTACAAAGCGGTCAAGCCTCTAATCTCCATGTCCAGTGATGATGATGCTGACAATGATGATACTTGGTTTGTGTGCTCAACTGTGTGGTTGTCAGCGCCCGTACGAATTCCCAATCATGGTCCAGTCACGCCACTTTTCCCGAATGATGATGAAATGATAACACAAATACCCAGTTCCCGGGTGGAGAAAATCCAGAGGCAGCAACGCTAGGCGCTAGACCGCGTATGTGGACTCCAGTGATGAGGCTTATCCTGTGATCGCTTATTCGTGGCTTCACAGTCCTTCAGTCACTTCCCGTAGATAGTACCACAGCAGCACCTGAACGGCAGACCAAATTGGCCGATTCCGAAATGCCCGTTCAAAGTTGTCCACCCATAACAACCTGTCATACACCAAAGTCGCTTATTTCAGTGCATTTTCCTATGTGCAGCACGTGTCGTCGCTAGAATGATTCTCCATTCGTCTCTGCTCAGCTTATGTACGTCCATTACCACGTCACGTTCCTGCCGCTGCACCAGGTGGCATTTAGTTTCTCGGTGGGCAGTTTTCTTAATGTTTTGGCTTATCAATGAATTTCCAAAATCTCGTTTCCAAAGTTAATTTCTGCTTCAATAGTGTACTTAACTTGATCATACTTTACTGACAAAATCATCTTCGATAACAAATTTTCTCTTGAAGGAGTCTTATGAATGTTGAATACACTATGTGATCAAAGGTATCCGGACACCTGGCTGAAAATGACTTACAAGTTCGTCGGTAATGCTGGGATTCAGTATGGTGTTGACCTACCCTTATCCTTGATGACCTTCGACTCTCGCAAGCATACGTTCAATCAGGTGCTAGAATGTTTCTTTTGGAATGGCAGCCCATTCTTCACGGAGTGCTACACTGAGGAGAGATATCGTTGTCAGCCGGTGAGGCCTGACACGAAGTCGGCGTTCCAAAACATCCAGAAGCTGTTCTGTAGGATTCAGGTCAGGACTCTGTGCAAGCCAGGGATGTTATTGTTGTGTAACCACTCCGCCACAGGCCGTGCATTATGAACAGGTGCTCGATAGTGCTGAAAGACACAATCGCCATCCCCGAAATGCTGTTCAACAGCGGGAAGCAAGAAGATGCTGAAAACATCAATGTAGGCCTGTACTGTGATAGTGACACGCAAAACAACAAGGAGTGCAAGCCCCCTCCATGAAAAACACGACCACGCCATAACAGCACCGCCTCCGAATTGGCACTACACATGCTGGCAGATGACGTTCACCGGGCATTTGCCATACCCACACCCTGCCATCGGATCGCCATATTGTGTACCGTGATTCGTCACTCCACACAACGTTATTCCACTGTTCAATCGTCAAATGTTTACGCTCCTTGCCCCAAGCGAGGTATCGTTTGGCATTTACCGGCGTGATGTGTGGCTTATGAGCAGCCGCTCGACAATGAAATGCAAGTTTCCTCTACTCCTGCCTAACTGTTATAGTACTTACAGTGGATCCTTATGCAGTTTGAAATTCCTGTGTGTTGGTCTGGATAGATGTCTGCCTATTACACTTACGACCCTCTTCAACGGTGGGCGGTCTCTGTCACTCAACAGACGAGGTCGGCCTGTCCGCTTTTGTGCTGTACGTCTTACTTCACGTTTCTTCTTCACCACCACATCGGAAAGAGTGGACCTATGGATGAGTGTGGACATCTCGTGTACAGACGTATGACGCAAGTGGCACATCACCTGACCACGCACGAAGTCCGTGACGTCCAGGAGCGCCCCATTCTGCTCTCACGATGTCCAATGACTATTGAGGTCACTGATATGGAGTATCTGACAGTAGGTGGCAGCACAATGCACCTAATATGAAAAATGTATGTTGTTGGTATGGTATGGATACTTTTGATCTCATAGTGTGTGACTGGGTTGTCAAAGCAGTTGCCCGTACAGAATAACTCGCAAATAGCAACCACAGAAGCTGTAGTCCGCTTCATTGCTGCTATCGGTTACTTTCTGAGAACTTGATCAGATGGTCTACTTCTGCTCGACTGACTGATGAAAATATTTATATCTGATATCATTTAAGAGACTTGCGCGTCGATGAAGATGAGATAAAATCATTGGGACAACACAAACATGCAGTCCCCGACTAAGAAAATCTCCTACCTGGGACCGCGCTATCTAGAAGCAATATCGCTAACCACTAGACCACGAGCTGCGAAGACTTTTATGAAGACACAAAACAAACACACTCTCTTTAAATTTACGTAGAACTATTAATTTTTTCAGCGGCTGCTTTGTAGTTTAAGTGACTTATTATATGTGTTCTTCTCCCTGTTATATTGACTTTCAATCTGCTCAATCACGTTAGCTCTGGAGTAACTCATGTTTTATATGTTGGGCAGCAGGACACCTGATGTAAAAAGATACCCAGTAGTGGCAATAGGGCACTCTAATATACAAGGTCAGAGAGCAAGTTTATTCGTTCGGTATCTTGAGCCATTAGCGAAATATTTGTGGTGACGAGGTCGCACTGTATTGATATGTTTCCAAGGATGTAAGATTTATTAGTTTCCGTAGTAGAACACGGTGATATAACGCGCTCCATTAAGTCTGGGAGACGTCATATACAACTACAGCTAGTTCCTAATCCATAGAGCGTATTCATTATGTATCTTATGAAGTTGAACGTGTCGACAGAAAAGGAATTGCTGAAAAAACGAAAAACAAGAAAAACTATATACCTGGATGATGGCCGTTTAAAATTTATAATTTATTATTAATTTCTGTTCAAGAATTCCTCTATGGCATAGAATGGTTCTCAAGAGCAAATTATTTTAATAAGCAGCAGTCACAACACCGTTGCTGCGTAGTCATCGCTTAACTCGCCACAAACGGTACTGATGACTAAGGAATACTACATACCGAGTGTCTATTTCGTCGAAAATCCAACCATAAGTTTGTTTGTAGCAGTGTAGGGAAATAGTACCAACCAAGAAGTCACTGGAATGCGTGGAATATTTCTACATTTCCCAAATGATTTCGAAAACTCTGAAAATACTAAGAGAGTCACTGTTTAATGCCAGGCGTGCCACATAATGGTGTAGGAGAAGTCGATGGAAGGAAAAGTAGATGACTCACGTTACACTGGCCTCTGCCGCCCTCTGGCAGTCCGGCACAGATGTTGGACGGCAGCGGCTGGTAGTTGTAGTCCGAGTACGCCTGCTGGCAGTCCTCGTCTGACCACACCACGATGTCAGCTTTCTGCAGGGCGTTTGTGGGAGGATACGCCTGCAACAGGTAATGAGTTCCTTACCTCTCAACTCCCACGTACACAGAGATTTACATGAGCTACATGTTATCTGTTTTTCAATTAAGCTCTCTTTCCCTCTCTCTCTCTCTCTCTCTCTCTCTCTCTCTCACACACACACACACACACACACACACATATATATACATACACTCCTGGAAATGCAAAAAAGAACACATTGACACCGGTGTGTCAGACCCACCATACTTGCTCCGGACACTGCGAGAGGGCTGTACAAGCAATGATCACACGCACGGCACAGCGGACACACCAGGAACCGCGGTGTTGGCCGTCGAATGGCGCTAGCTGCGCAGCATTTGTGCACCGCCGCCGTCAGTGTCAGCCAGTTTGCCATGGCATACGGAGCTCCATCGCAGTCTTTAACACTGGTAGCATGCCGCGACAGCGTGGACGTGAACCGTATGTGCAGTTGACGGACTTTGAGCGAGGGCGTATAGTGGGCATGCGGGAGGCCGGGTGGACGTACCGCCGAATTGCTCAACACGTGGGGCGTGAGGTCTCCACAGTACATCGATGTTGTCGCCAGTGGTCGGCGGAAGGTGCACGTGCCCGTCGACCTGGGACCGGACCGCAGCGACGCACGGATGCACGCCAAGACCGTAGGATCCTACGCAGTGCCGTAGGGGACCGCACCGCCACTTCCCAGCAAATTAGGGACACTGTTGCTCCTGGGGTATCGGCGAGGACCATTCGCAACCGTCTCCATGAAGCTGGGCTACGGTCCCGCACACCGTTAGGCCGTCTTCCGCTCACGCCCCAACATCGTGCAGCCCGCCTCCAGTGGTGTCGCGACAGGCGTGAATGGAGGGACGAATGGAGACGTGTCGTCTTCAGCGATGAGAGTCGCTTCTGCCTTGGTGCCAATGATGGTCGTATGCGTGTTTGGCGCCGTGCAGGTGAGCGCCACAATCAGGACTGCATACGACCGAGGCACACAGGGCCAACACCCGGCATCATGGTGTGGGGAGCGAACTCCTACACTGGCCGTACACCACTGGTGATCGTCGAGGGGACACTGAATAGTGCACGGTACATCCAAACCGTCATCGAACCCATCGTTCTACCATTCCTAGACCGGCAAGGGAACTTGCTGTTCCAACAGGACAATGCACGTCCGCATGTATCCCGTGCCACCCAACGTGCTCTAGAAGGTGTAAGTCAACTACCCTGGCCAGCAAGATCTCTGGATCTGTCCCCCATTGAGCATGTTTGGGACTGGATGAAGCGTCGTCTCACGCGGTCTGCACGTCCAGCACGAACGCTGGTCCAACTGAGGCGCCAGGTGGAAATGGCATGGCAAGCCGTTCCACAGGACTACATCCAGCATCTCTACGATCGTCTCCATGGGAGAATAGCAGCCTGCATTGCTGCGAAAGGTGGATATACACTGTACTAGTGCCGACATTGTGCATGCTCTGTTGCCTGTGTCTATGTGCCTGTGGTTCTGTCAGTGTGATCATGTGATGTATCTGACCCCAGGAATGTGTCAATAAAGTTTCCCCTTCCTGGGACAATGAATTCACGGTGTTCTTATTTCAATTTCCAGGAGTGTGTATATATATATATATATATATATATATATATATACGTGCGAGCGCGCACATTTGTGTTCTCATGTACACAGGCACTATAGAAATGTCACGCTTTCTCAGAATACACAAGCAAACGCCTTACTGCTTATTCTGTGAGGTCTCGGGATTGCAGCCGGATCATGTTGACTTATTGTCACAATATTTCGGATGGGTACCGTTCAGCCATCTTCACGATCTTCAGGCGAGTGTCCGCCACTGGAGACTGATTCTTTTCCTTTTCTTTTTTCTTTTTTTGCTGGTTGTGGTACAGCGTCACCAGTGTAGATCTGTCTTAGTATCTTGGTGGCGGAGTAATGATTTCCTGTCTTACAATAACTTCATTTTACTGGACGTAGAAGGTGTGGCGGTAGGACTTGAAGTCCAAGACCATCCTCCGACTGTGTAAGTTCAAGGTTACTGATAAGATTTGACACTACTGCAAAGGTAATTAGAGTCGTGGTCGCACCAAGGAGTTCACAGAATGAGTGGCCGGATTAAATCACGCATTACTTGTGCCCATACGTTGGCTATCGTTAGCCTCGGCCCAAATCCGTAAGAGGAACAGCGCGGCGGTGCTGCCCCGGCGAGTCGTGGAGCTAAAGTGTTGCAATCCACTGACCGTGTTGCACAGGGGATCGACTTAGAGACCCCTTGACTTCTCTCGAATAGACGCCTTTAGAGGGACAATGTTGGTCTCCTCGTGTAGAGTAAAAGTCCTCGTGAGTGGAAGAGCATGCACTCTGTGTAAGCACCTTATTCTGCAGGCGCTGGAGAGTCCGCATATGAGAGGCACTAAACATGGCCCACGCAGAGGAGCCAAAGGTGAGGGAAGGGTGAAAAACCGTGTGTTAAAGTCGGAGCTTGGTGTCCAAGGTCAGTTTCCTGCTGTTGAAGAGCGTGCACAACGCTTTTATTGGCTTCTGTCCCTTATAAGTGACGTATTTCGCATGTCGATGGAAGAGCACTTTTTTATTCATCTGGACACCTGGGTTATTGGTATCTACGGACTACGGTACCAGAATGCCCACAGTCGTGATGTTGTTGCGGAGGGTAGGGCGCCATTTGGTGAAGTAGACCATCGTAGTTTTGACGGCATTGAAGGCCATCTTGTTTGAACGATATGAGGTCACTGTTGCCTCCTCCTGTCTCTGGAGACCAGGAATGAGCTACTCGGTGTTGCATCCAATCGTATAGAGCGCAGTATCGTCGTCGTATTGCACCAACTGGCAGTGAGGGATGACTGGCATGTCATTAACACAAGTGTTAAAGAGGATGGGAGACAACACAGTGCCTTGAGGGGTACATGTGATATATGCTCGAGCGTTTTCCCTGCTGAGTAACCAAGAAGGTGCCGTCACGGAAGATATCATCTACGACCTTGATAGAGGTGTCGGGGATAGTTGTCTGTGTCAGCATTTTGTACACGATATTGTTCTGCCAAATCCTGAAATAAGCATTTTGCAAGTCCAAGAAAACCGCTGGCGTCTACATAGTGGAGTTAAAGTCATTGCTGATGTGTTCTGTGATCCTAAGAACTTGTAGTTCGGCCATAAGGTGGGAATTGAAACTGAACTGTTCCGATTGAATCGTCCCAGCCGCCAGAGGCTGGGAAATTCTTTGCAGGATCAAAGATTCTTGGACCTTCGCCAGGCATTCAGAAGGCTAACGGGCGTCTTGTAGGTTGGGATTGTAGGATCCTTTGAGGACTTGGAGGTGGTAGTTAGTTTTGCCTGCTTCCGCTGTGGGGGGAAACGGCTTGCGAGGGAGCTGACGGAGGTGTTCATTTAA
The DNA here is from genome assembly GCF_023864275.1 of Schistocerca cancellata. Taxonomy (NCBI): domain Eukaryota; kingdom Metazoa; phylum Arthropoda; class Insecta; order Orthoptera; family Acrididae; genus Schistocerca; species Schistocerca cancellata. The sequence goes on along the minus strand of NC_064630.1, from coordinate 523,624,233 downwards.
GATATTGTCTGAACTGGGAGCCGGCTGCCCATGCTTCCGCCGGAGGATCCTATAGCCGGCCGCGGTGGCCGAGCGGTTCTAGGAGCTTCAGTCCAGAACAGCGCGACTGCTACGGTCGCAGGTTTGAATCCTGCCTCGGGCGTGGATGTGTGTGGTGGTCTTGGGTTAGTTAGGTTTAAGTAGTTCTATGTTCTAGGGGACTGATGACCTCAGATGTTAAGTCCCATAGTGCTCAGATCCATTTGAACCATTTTTGAGGATCCTATGGACATCTTCGTGAGATGTAATGTGAGGGGTAGTAAGAGATGATCAGTGCCTGAGAGCAGCAGCAGCCGCCAGAATATCATTCCATCCTGAAGTTCATCAGGCGTAAGGTCATGGACGAGCAGTTGATTCTGAGCCTCAGATGCATCGGCCAGGGTTTCCACCATACTGAGGGTATCGTAAATTCAGCCATTCACCATGTGGGTGGGATGGTTGGTCCTCACTGCGGAGTGCCTCAGAGCTCAAACAATAACCCATCTTGACTTATGCTGGAGGAGGCGGACATCTCGTCCACCATTGGGTCAAATGGCTCTGAGCACTATGGGATTTAAGTGCTGTGGTCATGAGTCCCCTAGAACTTAGAACTACTTAAACCTAACCTAAGGACATCACACACATCCATGCCCGAGGCAGGATTCGAACCTGCGACCGTAGCGGTCGCGCTGTTCCAGACTGTAGCGCCTAGAACCGCTCGGCCACGCCGGCCGGCGTCCTCCATTGGCTCCGTTTCCCAACCAGCGAGGTGGTGGCAGAATTCACGTTGGAAACGCCTCATGCGATGCTTATCCAAAGGGTCGTGAAACTTTTTACACTACCTGTGATAGGGTTCTTCTGAGTTTTCAGTTGAAGCAATGATGGAGGAAAGTCATCCAATGACGTTAAAGTCATAGATACAATGGAAGTAGAGCACTTAATTACTTTCTGCATTTTCGGGATTAGATAAATCAAAAGCATTAACCGGACGGGCAGCAGTTGTCACAACGAGATTTTGCTGGTGGTGTTGTTAAGGACCCTGGCAGATTTGTTCCGTAGACTGCTAGTTTCTCATTATCGACATCAGTAATCGAAAACAAAGCCATGTACAAGGAATATCGTAGCTGACATATTTAGATAAGAGAATTAAATCCAAAAACGGGGTGTAGTCAAACAAACTTTCTGGTATTCATTGTTTTTATGTCGTTCTGTAGACAGTCTGCGTAAACCAGTTATTTTGGAGACTGATGAAGCATATATATGGATCGCGATAGCCCCTTCAGCATCAACCAAGGCGAGTACTTCAGCGTTATCGGTGTTTTCGTGCGCATTTGGCGTGTGAGTGGGGATGGCTTTCAGTATTGACGTTTGCTTCCTCGATAAGGCATCGTGATTGTTCGGATCTCTGCTTGTTCCGATATTAATGGCACAGCATTTTTAATTGTGGGTTGATGGGTGTCTATTACAATCTGTCTCGTGCTTGTGCGGTTACGATAACTCTCTTTTTTCTCCCTTCTTCACCCCTCCTTCCGCCCACTACCTACTAAAAGTCACTTTTCCGTCCTTTCTTAGCGGCCAAAGCATTCTCTAGGTACATGCCTCTTACCCACTCACATTGATAGTTGGTTGTTTCATGATAAATTGTTACTGGAGTTAGTTTGGGTTATCTGCTCACGCTTGAATTCGTACGTGATAAGTATTTTGTAGCGTACTGTAGAGGATTTTTCGGATAATAACTTACGCTGACGTGTATTTACTGCCATTGGTCTCCAGTTAGATGATTGGTGATGGAACTGTGTGTGTTAGTCCTAGGATTATAACTATACATCTTTAAATGTCTCCTTGTTATTAACATACAATTATCGTAGCCATAGGTGACGCATTTAGTGGTTATGCACCTGTTTTCAAGTTTAAAAAATAGTTCAAATGGCTCTGAGCAGTATGGAACTTAACAGCTATGGTCATCAGTCCCCTAGAACTTAGAACTACTTAAACCTAACTAACCTAAGGACATCACATAACACCCAGTCATCACGAGGCACAGAAAATCCCGGACCCCGCCGGGAATCGAACCCGGGAACCCGGGCGTGGGAAGCGAGAAGCTACCGCACGACCACGAGCTGCAGACTTTTCAAGTTTATATAGGTTTGCATGTACCCTCATTCACGTTCCAATGGACAGAACTTTGGCATTGCCAGGATTTTTGTTGTAATAGTGGATGTATTGTCAACTTATAGATTGCTGTTATATGTTCATAGTCTTACATTAAACACAAGTATTGGACTTAATTTCGATTTAATTATTGGCATGTTGTGTGGCCTCCTCACTGATCAATTGGTAATGTGGTTTGTCTGTTAGACGATATATACATGGCCAGTATGGTTCTTTTGAAACGTGATTGCATGGATGTAATGGTATTTAGTTTTGATACGACTGAAAGACCAAGGTGAGTACTGTTTACAGTACATTTCCTCATAAGTATATGCGGTTTAAATTTCATTGCATTTATTGTGTGTTCACTTGTGTTTAATACATATGAGTACCTTTTGAGCTGTTTACTGGTCAGGAATCTAGCTGACGTGAACGCTGCTGTCATTGGCCTCTAGTTAAATGCGTGGTGGTAGAACTGTGTCAGTTGGCCCTAGAATTATAACTAGATATCTTTGAATGTCTTCTTCTCTTTAACATATAATTAGTTTAATCATATGTGACACATTTAGTGGGTATGTACCTGTCTTCAATTTTACATGGATTTACACTACCCTCACTTAAGTTCCGCTAGATACGACTTGTGGCATTGCCAGTGTTTTTGTTGTAATAGTGTATGTATTGCCAACTTATAGACTTCTGTAACGCATTTATAGTCTTACATTTAACAGACATATTAGATTTACTTATGATTTAATTACTGGCACGTTATATGGCCTCCTCACTGGTCAGTTAATAATGTGGTTTGTCTTTTAACGATATGTATGGCCGGTATGTTCCATTGGAAATTTAAATTCCTGGATGTAATGACTTTTGCTTTTAATGTGGTGGAAAGGCCATGGTGTGTACTGGTTACAGTACATTTATTCGTAAGCATATGTTATTTTAGATGTCATTTTATTTCTTTGTGTTCATTTGTGTTTAATACACATGAGTGCTTTTTGAGCGGTTTACTAGTCAGAAAGCTTTTGTAATATTTCATATTTATATATTGTTGAGTCATATTATGGTGCACTGCATCCTCGCAGGCTACTTAGTGTACTTGTGTGTGACTGATTCATGGGAGTACATAATATATGGATGTATTCGCACGTGAATGTTGTTCACCATAAACAGTTTGTTGTGGAGATTTCTCACATGTTCTACAAACGTTATGGTCTGAGGTACTATATTTTGTGCTCTGACATGTCTTGGAGCCGCGTGGAGTGGCCGCGAGGTAAGAGGCGCCATGTCACGAATTGTGCGGCCCCTCCCGACGGAGGTTCGAGTCTTCCCTCGGGCATGGGTGTGTGTGTTGTCCTTAGCGTAAGTTTGTTTAAGTAGTGTGTAAGTCTAGGGACCGATGACCTTAGCAGTTTGGTCCCTTTGTAAGTTACACACATTTGAACATTTTTGAACATGTCTTGGACATTCATTTTATGCAATGACATAGGTATGCCCCTCAACTGTTTACAACTCAGCATTTTATACTTTGACACGACCCATACATCATGTTTTTTCGCTTTACTTGTTTCTGAGGTGGTTGTCTCCTTCAAATATTTATCATTTTATAGAGTTGTTTTGCCTTTCAGTAGGTTATTTCAGGGTAGTGTGGATAATGTATGTCCGACTGGCTAATAAAATTCATAGAATGGTTGTTTAATGAAATTATTAATAAATAACATAATTGTACAATGTATTGAGTGGAAATTCGTTATGGTATACCTTAGGTAAGTGCCAATGGATGTATCTTTGTTCTATCAAGTGATTACTGTAAATACACTTGTATAGTCTTGTCCTTGATTCTCATTCTGTTTTTAATCTGTCTTTGTGTTGCACGGTTGGTAAGTTGATAAGGCTGTCATCACTGTTTAGTCATGCAGGCCTGAAGACGGCGCACTGAAGTGCTGAAACTGGTAGCTACACAATAAATAAGATCATAAGGGCGGTTGTAGGCGTTTCATTGTCTTACGATAGTCAACGGCCGTGGTCCCCAAGACCTCCAGTCAAAAGAACGGACATACATAAACTTGTAAATTGCGTTTGGTACTACTGTCTTATTGTATATGTAGAGTTATTCGATAGGTTATGTTCCGCCTACTGTTAGTAGGGGGTTCTCAGCCAAATCTTGGGGTTTACTGCTCAGCTCCACGTGGCGATTACTTGTTTACCCCCCGTCCAAATGGTGCGAGTTTTGTACAATTTGTGGTTGGCAGTCGAACTTCTCCTCGTTTACTATATTTAGATTTTGGCTACCTTACCAATGTAATTACAATTAAATTAATACAATGGAATGAATACCATTAGCTGCATGCAGACGTTGATATACGTCAACGGGGACAGTTGAAAATGTGTGCCCCGGCCGGGACTCGAACCCGGGATGTCCTGCTTACAAGGCAGACGCTGTATCCATCTGAGCCGCCGAGGACACAGAGGATAGTGCGACTGCAGGGAATTAGCTTTGGCACGCCTCCTGTGAGACCCAATTTCCCAGCTTACTATCCCACACTATATTCGTAGGGTCCCTGCCCATTACACTCATTACTCGCGGCTTTACCGATTCCCGTAAGAATTCGGGCACTGTTTGTGCATCCGCACAGAAGATGCTCAAATGGCCGGTGAGCCTTACCTATATATATATATGAAGATGGTATCTGCTCTTTCAGACATGTCCGAAAGAACAGATATCATCTTCATATATACCTAACAAATTTCATTGATGTGATTCCATTAACTCATTGAAAAATTATTTACTTGTTTTCCTTAATGCTGTAATTTTGACTATCGTGCGGCGACGTAGTAGAGGCCTGGACCAATTCCTGTAAAACATTCTGTATTTCTCAGTTAATTAGGCTAACACTTGTGTTTCTTCTCGTGGAACTTGGATGAAATCTGCCTGGTTGATTGAGGAGGCGAGGTGACCGAATTGAGCCAAGCCCGTGTCCGACCAACGGCCAGCCGGGTGCAGGTGTCCCCGCACCACGTAATCTTTCTGAGCGGACTACGCCTTGCCAAGACGGGGTTGTGTAGCATTTCGATGTACTGATTTGTGTCTCAATCACTGCGCGCCTACTACGGGTCTCCTTTTAAATTTTTTTCTAGCTCGTCTAAATTATTGAGGTGTGAAACGGCAAATTTACTAATTAAGTAATTACTATATTTATTTACTTAGATGTGTTTTTGGAAGGGTGAGTCGGCCAACTGAATGGTTATTAATCTCACTCGTTGAATACACTGTTGGTATTTGGACTGGCCAAACAGTAGGAGGTTTAAGATCTGTCATTGAAGACGCAATACTAGCACCACTTCTGTCTGGTTATTTCTTTTGCGCGCCTTCCGGCGATACAATGATTTTTTTTATATAGTGCTTTATTGCGGAGAATACTTCTATTTTGAATTGTAAATTTTAATGTTTTTTCTAGAAAGAATTTTTACCTGTTTTATTCTACTGATAAATTTTTTATTATACTATTTAATCTGTTTTCTATTAATCAATTTGGTACAATTTTATGATTGTAAACTATTCTGTTTCTTGGTAGTCAGCGGAACTGGAGGTGTTTTTCTAGTGGACGTTTAATAAATCTAACTTAGTGATTTCTCTTAAAATAAAGAGAAAATTCACAACACGAATGATGTTCAGTCTGCCTCCCGCCCTGTCATTCCTACCACGGACGGCCTGACGCTGATATTGCGTACCATTCTGGCAGCAAGAGCATGGTTTTCTTTGGAGTGAAGGACTGAAATCTACTGAGCATCATTCGCGTTACTACGCTTAGATACAGTTTAATACTGTATTTTGTATCTTTTCTGTTTAGACACAATTGCTGTTGTTTTGAAATTTGGGCCACAGGTGCGTTCCCTTCCAAATGGAGTCTAGATTCGTGGTCGGAGCCGGCTGTTTGAGGAAGGAAGAGGTAAAGTATGAGTGTCGCATCCCTGTATTGACCGAAGATGAAGACGTTCCCAAACTATGGGCACGACCTTATGCGGCTGTGGGGGCGCCAGTCCTGGCGACGACGGAGAGGAAAGGACAGGTGGTGACGCCCTTGAATATTGGGCCGATTGGCTCTCTGAGCTTGAGCAAACCACTCACTTCGTAAAAACCAGTGTTCCATCTCGTGGCCAAGCGTATCGAATGCAGGCGCAAACTGCCCATTGGTTAAGAAGGGCTGAAGATTTAGCAACCGTGGTTACTGATATTCAGATCAAACATGACATTGACCGGCTTTATAACAGGGCGGTCAATTTACAGATTGCTTTGAGCGCCTTTACAGGGAAATGAAAGTTACCAGATATCAAGAACTCTCCCCATCAACTACGGTATAGAGATACTTCCCGTCGGATTACCCCATCCGTTACTGAGTGTGCTGCGTGCGTAGATCGCCTCGCTGTTGACACACAGCAGTGGTTTCTTAGTTTTTTTGTGGTTTTCCGTTAAACTAAATGAATAAGGCAAAGTTTTTCAAGATGTCGTGGGAAACCGTTTTCCAGCTGATCTATCCTTTCTGCCAGGGGTCCCTGGCCGAAATGGTCGGCGCGGTTTCAGATAGAATGGGGTCCTTAAAAGAACTGCGTTGTGCGGGTTCTGAGGGGGCGTTTGTCCATTAAGACAAGTCAGTTATTATTTCTTTCAGCATCAGAAGAGGGATAAGAGTCTAGTTCACAATATTCGTGAAGTACGAAAGGCAGCCGTAGCTCTTGACCTACAGCAGTCTGATATGTGGTAGTTAACACTATCTTGCAAGCTATTAAGGCGGATAATCGTTCAAGGGTTCTATTTGCTGAAGGACCCATGATCTATCATGACTTGGATGGTCTGGTTACTCTTGTGTGGGCCTAAGAAAGCTAACCAAAGAAGAGTTGGCGAGAGGTCGTCATCGGAAGCTTTTGCCATTTCTACTCCAGGAGTGAGTTCCGCTAATAAGGTGTCGGCAGTTAAAGGTCGTTGATATCGTTGTGATAGGCAGGGACATTTTCCCCACCAATACAAAGTTTGGCGGCAAGGAACGTCGTAACAGGCCGCGCTAGAAGACGGCCCGGTGTGGTATGGGTTCAGTGTTGCGACGTCAATGTAATAAACTTAAAGTGGTGAATAACTATTCTCTTCCTTTCGTTTGCTCTTACGTTAATCGTGAGCCCTTGCACGCTTTGATCGTCTGGGTGTAGAGGTTCGCTAATGAGTAATCGGTGGTATTCCACATACCAGCACATTTGTAAGCTCGCCAGTTTAAAACTCGTAGGCATACATTGTAGGACCGTTGATGTCAAGCTTTTCCCCCAAATCGCCATGTACGCGTTTTTTGTCCATTGGCGAGTTTTCTTGGCCTACAGAAATTTTAGTGGCAGCGGGTCTCAGCACCTATCTTTTACTGAAATGTGATATTGTTAAATTACACATGCCCCTGATTTTACTTTGGATTTCTCTCAGAAGTGAAGTTCCGTTTGTACCACCATTCTAAGGGTATGAGCCCATGTAATAACCATACTTGTAGTATGGGCTTACATGTGGCGCACCTACCTCCCAGTCAAACTCATGTCTTGGTAGACATGTATATTTTTCCCAAGGTATTGAGTGACAGGTTAGGTGTTACCAACCGTGATGAGCATCGTATTTAGTTTCCTGATCATATACCGGTCAGACTGTCACAATATCAGCTGTTCCTATCTTTTGCACGAGCTTGTTAACAAAACGCTCGCTTAGGGGTTATACAGCGGTCCACTTCACCATATGCCTTGCCAATACTTTTAGTCGTGAGGTATAATGGAGGGGATCCGATCAGTGGTTTGTCAGTTTCTGTTGCTTTGTGCTCGTCAGTCAATTTGTGTCACGCTCGTCAGTCAAATTGAATCACCTTCTACTGGTCAGCCAATCTGTGCGACGTAGGTCTTCCACTTACTTTAATGTTTGTTAGTAATAGCCTTAAAATGTGTCCGCAGCTCGTGGTCGTGCGGTAGCGTCCTCGCTTCCCGCGCCCGGGTTCCCGGGTTCGATTCCCGGCGGGCTCAGGGATTTTCTCTGCCTCGTGATGACTGGGTGTTGTGTGATGTCCTTAGGTTAGTTAGGTTTAAGTAGTTCTAAGTTCTAGGGGACTGATGACCATAGATGTTAAGTCCCATAGTGCTCAGAGCCATTTGAACCATTTGCACCTTAAAATGTCCTTGCTAATCTTCAGTTCTTCCGATACCTGTCTTTGTCTAAACCCCTCAGAAAGACGTAGTGTGGTAAGTCACATAACGACTGTGAAACTGGAAAAGGACAGATAGCCTCGCTCGTGTCGACGACGACGACAACGATGGTGATGATGATGATGATGATGATGATCACCTTCAGAGGCATTTTCCGATATCGCACATGCATCTTCTGCATTTTAATCAAGTTGCTCGATTTTATTCTTGTTGACGCCCGAACATAGAATGTTCAACCTATTGCGATCCAATTTTTTGCTTCTTTTCGGGAGCGATACCTTTTTTCACAGTGAAAGACACACTTTGAAGTTAATGACATCCATTTTGTGCTAAGAGACAAATTTTCATATGTCTTTTTTCTGTTGGGTTCGAGAATATTAATGCTGAGAGGCTGCTTCGTCACTACATAGTCCTGCCTTCCTGGTAGCACATTTGCTAACTTACCTCTGTCAGTCCCCACCCAACAACGGTGGCTTGTGTTCCAGCTGCAGTCTGTTCAAATGGTTCTGGCAAAAGCGCTGGCTGTATTTTAGGGCCAAATGACAGGGGCTGCTCCAGCTGCGAAAGTAAAAATTTTTCAGTTTTACAAGTTTGTGCAGACTTGTTATTAATATATATTCATGTTGCTGTATTTATTTCCAATAGTGCATCGAATATACACTCATGCTCATAAATTAAGGATAACTGCAGAATGTGGTACTACACAACGTGGCACTACACAAAACTGGCGCTAATAGCATAGGCACATAGGGTACACACACGACACAGATCAGTAAGTCCGTGGTATAGGTGATAAGTTGAGAAAACCGTCCCGAAACACATTTGCTACAAAACGCCGCTGTTTCCTGCGCAAGTACCCCGACATCAGTATGGGATATGATCATCATGCACATGCACAGGCCGCACAACGGGTTGGCATACTCTGGATCAGGTGGTCGAGCAGCTACTGGGCTATAGCCTCCCATTCTTGTACAAATGCCTGTGAGAGCTCCTGAAATGTCGTAGGGGCTTGAAGACGTGCAGCGATATGTCGACCGACAGTATCCCAGACGTGCTCGATGGGGTTTAGGTCTGGAGAATAGGCAGGCCACTCCATTCTCCTGGTATTTTCTGTTTCAAGGTACTCCTCCACGATGGCAGCTCGGCGGGGCCGTGCGTTATCATCCATCAGGAGGAAGGTGAGACCCACTACACCCCCGAGAAGGCAGACTACTGGTGCAAAATGACGTCCCGATACACCTGACCTGTTACAGTTCCTCTGTCAAAGACATACAGGGGTGTACGTGCACCAATCATAATCCCACCCCACACCATCAAACCATGACCTCCATATAGGTCCATTTCAAGCATATTAAAGGGTTGGTATCGGGTTCCTGGTTCAAGCCAGATGAAAACCTGGCGAGAATCATTGTTCAGACTATACCTTGACTCGTCCGTGAACACTGTTCCAGTGACCATGTACTGTGTTCTTAACACCAGGCTTTACGGGCTCTCTTGTGACCAGAGGTCCGTGGAATGCACTTTTTAGGTCTCCGGGAGAATAAACCATGTCTGTTCAGTCGACTGTAGACTGTGTATCCGGAGACAACTGTTCCAGTGGCTGCGGTAAATTCCCGAGCAAGGCTACCTGCAGTACTCCGTGGCCGTCTGCGGGCACTGATGGTGAGATATCGGTCTTCTTGTGCTGTTGTACACTGTGTACGTCCCGTACTGTAGCACCTGGACACGTTTCCTGTCTGCTGGAATAGTTGCCATAATCTCGAGATCACACGTTGTGGCACACGGAGGGCCTGTGCAACGACCTGCTGTATTTGACCAGCCTCCATTCGCCCTAGTATTCTACCCCTCATAACGTCATAAATACGTGTTCTTTGAGCCATTTTCAACACATAATCACCATTAGCACGTATGAAAACGTCTGCACACTTACTCGCTGCACCGTACTCTGATATGCACCAACACACCTCTGCGTATGTGGACTGCTGCCAGTGCCACCGTGCGACGACCGCAGGTCAAGTGCACCGCATGGTCATACCCCGAGATGATTTAAACCCGCAAAGCGCCCACAAGAGTGTTGTTTCATCATTTGTCAGCGTTACTCTTAATTTATGAGCATGAGTGTAGATAACAAATTACCTTAAACCTGTTGGTGGTTACATGCTGTTTCGGGATGAACCTAATATTGGATAAAATTAATGTAGGAATTGCAACGTAAGGGTAGTAAAATTGTATTGATATTTAAAGTTAACAATTATATGTAAATATGAATGTACTATGATGTCGTTAAATAGTGAATTGATGTATTTTTTGTGGGGCAAATCTGTAATTTTCTTTTCAATAAAATTTCGCGAGGTGCTTGAATTACATTTAGACTTTCCTCCTAAATATAAATCAAAAATAATTTGCAGTAGCTGCAGGAGGGGATCATGAACCCGTATGCAACAGCCCGACAATAGAACTTCTGATGATGCTAAATGAACAGTGAAGAATGTTGAAAATGGAGAGTCTAGTTAATTTGCAAATAAATATTAATTTCTTTCATGACACTCAAATTCATTAATTAAATTTGACCTATCCCACATTCGCGAATCATGGCATTACAGGGGAAAGTAGAGAAAATTACACTACCATAATAAAATGTCTTACTCTTATGTATTTTTAAAGCCATAGAAATGAAATTTGGTTGCTGTAAAAAAATATATATATATTATTCAGTACCCTCTCAAAAATTTTCATATTTTTTCCTTTTCATTTCCGGTCGCTGTGCCCGAGTGGTTCTAGGCGCTTCAGTCCGGAACCGCGCTCCTGCTACAACCTGGAACTTCTGTTTAGATGCACTTCACGATAGAGTGTATTCTGAAGAAATTTGTGGTGAAAAAGATATTTGTTCTTACTCATGCCGCACGTATTTCGAGTTGAGATACTCGCTATTACAGTCAAAACTCTGCATCAGCTTCCCATCGCTGGTGGAAAGCAAGAACGGAGATAAAAAGACTATTTAGCAATCAAAGCAATATCAACAGTCATAGATCCCTCCCAAACAAACTAATCATTCACGTATCACATCCACATGTAAACGAACTCACGGCCTTCTAGACTCAAGCTTGTGGCTTACCTGAAAAGCCACTGCAAGCCGCTGCCAGTCTGAAAGCAGAAGAAATGCACAAACGGGTGGGTGTGGCTGTAGTGCGTGAGTAAGGGAAAGAAATATACTTTACTACATTATTTAGCTTTGAAACATTGGCAACATATTTAGAAAGCCCTAACATACTATTAAAGAGAACAGTTTCTTTTTGCCTTTTTTGGTCGACTTTTCTTACACAGAATGCAAAATTAGATCGGCAGTTGACAAGGTAAGTGATTAAAGATAATTTTATAGGTTTAAAGATTCACATTGTCCTAGTAGTCACTAGCAAATGCAAACAGGTTCCCTAAAGTCCATCAAATTTGAACGACCCTGAAATTAATACTTGGCGTATTGGAATTCCTGAGAGTGTCATCTTCTGTCCACCTGAGCCTACCACGCAGCTATTAAACTGCGACCGCTTCTGGTACAAATAAAAGAAAGTTCACAATGTAACATGAAGTAGAAATGGAGGCTAATAGGAAACAGTACTATGGTTATTTCCAATGTTAAAACTTGGGAAAAGGGGCAAATTAAAAAAGAAAAGGCAAATTCAAATGACTGCCAAGGTATTCTCAGAAATTGGAATTGTCTTGCTTGTATGGGAAAATATTATCCCTGTTCTGAATAGTATGTTACTCACTGATAACATTAGAACCATAACTTGCCAGTTGAAACTGCATTTTATTACTTCTTGGTGAGCTTGTTTGCTGAGAGAAATTATAGTTTAGATTCAAATGAAACTTAGCTGCTGAAAAAAGGTCATCTTTAATGACAGCTATGAAAGAAGCGTTCAATGAATTCAAGTGGAAGACATTAACTAGCGAGTGGTCAAATAAACTACAAGATTTAGTCCTACGCAATATCAGTCAATCTCTCCAAATTGTCGTTCATCATTATGACATCAAAATAAAAGATATAAAACGAAAATTTAAAAATTATATGTTCTGAGTTTGGACAACTTAAAATCAGTAAAAAGTTCAATCATGCAGCTCTAATACAGATGCGAAAATAATTTATGTACAAATAACTTACCACGGAACTGAAGATCAGCCCAAGTCATTTGATAAAGAAAAAGGCTCTGGATCTTAAGGTGTGATCGTTATAATTTATACCGCATGCACGAGGGCTCTAGCCTATTTCTAGAAACGGTTCATCTAGGATCAACGAAATTTGTCATTTATCAGGAAAAAGCATTCAAACACTGCCAGTGTGTAACAGAGATGTCAGGACAGAATCACACCTTTTGAATAAATAACTCGTGTTCGGCCAGCACCCAGATTTATCTCTTGGCTTACGAGTAGATAGTGGAGGCATGGTTGATGTGGTGCTTCTTGATTTCCAGCAAAGATTCAGTGCAATACCGTAAAGTCTAGAAGGATACAGAATACTTGCATCTGTCATATCTCAACTGATAGACGAATGGACTGGCAAGTCAAAATAATTGCTTGATTCTTAATTAATTGTCGTCCGGGAAAAACTCAATACAGTATGATATGAATGCTACTCTTCACACTGTACAAATACCGCTAAAAGGCCTAGTAGATACAGTCCGCAGGTGACGTAGTTAGAAAGCTGCTACGAAATGTGGATAAAATCAGAAATTACCAGCACCTAGCTAACAGATTGGCAGTTGACCCGCAATATACAGGATGGTCTATTGATAGTGACCGGGCCAAATATCTCACGAAATAAGTATCAAACGAAAAAAACTACAAAGGACGTAACTCGTCTAGCTAGAAGGGGAAAACCAGATGGCGCTATGGTTGGCCCGCTAGATGGCACTGCCATAGGTCAAACGGATATCAACTGTGTTTTTTAAAATAGCAAGCCCCATTTTTATTACGCATTCGTGTAGTAGGTAAAGAAATATGAACGGTTTTAGTTGGACCACTTTTTTCGTTTTGTGATAGATGGCGCTGTAATAGTCACAAACGTATAAGTACGTGGTATCACGTAACATTCCGCCAGTGCGGGCGGTATTTGCTTCGTGATACATTAATCGTGTTAAAATGGACTGTTTACCAATTGCGGAAAAGGTCGATATCGTGTTGACGTATGGTTATTGTGATCAAAATGCCCAACAGGCGTGTGTTATATATGCTGCTCGGTATTCTGGACGACATCATCCAAGTGTCCGGACCGTTGGCCAGATAGCTACGTTATTTAAGGAAACAGGAAGTGTTCAGCCACATGTGAAACGTCATCCACGACCTGCAATAAATGATGATGCCCAAGCAGGTGTTTTAGCTGCTGTCACGGCTAATCCGCACATCAGTAGCAGACAAATTCCGCGAGAATCGGGAATCTCAAAAACTTCGGTGTTGAGAGTGCTACATTAACATCGATTGCACCCGTACCATATTTCTATACACCAGGAATTGCATGGCGACGACTTTGAACGTCGTCTACAGTTCTGCCACTGGGCACAAGAGAAATTACCGGACGATGACAATTTATTTGCACGCATTCTATTTAGCGACGAAGCGTCATTCACCAACAGCGCTAACGTAAACCGGCATAATATACACTATTGGGCAACGGAAAATCCACGATGGCTGCGACAAGTGGAACATCAGCGACCTTGACGGGTTAATGTATGGTCCGGCATTATGGGAGGAAGGATAATTGGCCCCCATTTTATCGATGGCAATCTAAATGGTGCAATGTATGCTGATTTGCTACGTAATGTTCTACCGATGTTACTACAAGATGTTTCACTGCATGACAGAATGGCGATGTACTTCCAACATGATGGATGTCCGGCACATAGCTCGCGTGCGGTTGAAGCGGTATTGAATAGCATATTTCATGACAGGTGGATTTGTCGTCGAAGCACCATACCATGGCCCGCACATTCACCGGATCTGACGTCCCCGGATTTCTTTCTGTGGGGAAAGTTGACGGATATTTCCTATCGTGATCCACCTACAACGCCTGACATCATGTGTCAGCGCATTGTCAAAGCATGTGCGAACATTACTGAAGGCGAACTACTCGCTGTTCAGAGGAATGTCGTTACACGTGTTGCCAAATGCATTGAGGTTGACGGACATAATTTTGAGCATTTATTGCATTAATTTGGTATTTACCAGTGGCGTAACGTGGTTGTAAAGGTTGGGGAGACTCTACAGTTATTATAGGGAGACAAAATAGTACAATAAACAATATTTTAAACAAATGAAACAAAATGCATCAAATAAAAGAACAACAACAACTACTACCACCACCACTAATAATAATAATATTAATAATAATAATAACTAACTTGTTGAAGAAAGGATGACAAATTTGTAGAACTCCAGCAGCAAGAGAAGAACCACTTGTTTTTTCTTGTACACAAGTGCAATGCGCCTGTCTTTTCTTTACACGAATAAGTCTATAACTCGGTCTACAAAGATCTGATCACTGAATAACTCTCCAAGTAGTGTCTTTCTATTGCTAACTTGCTGAAACACGACAGCCGGGTGTTGGACATGGAATTCCTTTAATAATTCTTCACTCATTTAAGAGTACTCATTCTTCCTTCTATGCTTGCTATAATTGCGGGTAGGGTCAAAACCAAAAGCAGGAACTTCGTTGTTTCTTCAGAAACAGAGTTTAAATCATTGTTGCAATGTACTTTAAGAGGATTCTTGGAGATAAGTGTTTTTTCTCATCAGCATATATGTTACACAGTTCATGCTCAAGTTGTTCTTCTTCGTAGAAAGGATACTGTTCTAATAACTGAAGCAGTTTCAACTTTGGGAATTCTTTTTGATAGTTTGGGAAATAGTTTTCGTTCAGAAGTTCAACAAGCTGAATTTGGGATAAACCCTTAAAATCTTCTTTCCATCTGAATAATTTGCAAATCCATTATCTCGTAAGTTAATGCCCTGAGAGGTGTCTTTTGACTGTCACAGGATGATAAGTTGCCATTCAAACTGAAACTGGCTTTAATGCATTCATCAACGAATGTTTCCGTTCTTAATTGTCATAAGTTCTCAAAACAGTTCTTATTTCGTCGTGGCAAGCAATTATACTGACAGATTTTGACTGAAGAACGTTAAAGAGCTGATCGACATAAACAAAGTACCCTCGGTAGATGCAAAGCAAGTAGACAAACGTAGGATCATCCATTCGTCGTTTCATTCCCGCACCAGAGCGCAAAGATTCTGGGTCCCATTGAGAGTCTGTATCATCAATTATATAATGAAAAGCACCGTGTAACTCGGAGAAATGACTAGATATTGTTGAAAATGCCCTGGAATGAAAGTTTCAGCGAGTGTTGCTCGCGTCTGGCAGCTAAAATCCTTTCTCAGTTAGCAATACAGTTCGTTTTGATGATTTGCTGAAAAACGAATGGAATGTAGTACTATCACTTACAAACATGCGTACTTTTCATATGATTTTGGAGGCATGTAACAGTACCAAATTCAGGTGGTGTGCTTAACAATGAATAAACAGCGCATGGAGACAGAATTGCTTCACCAAGTGCTGTAGTCCTCTTTCTCTGCCCTCCATTACTGAAGCCCCATCATCTGTTTGACTAACCACTTTTCCTTCCACATTCCATTCTTTCAATACTGCATGAATAATGTTTGACAAACCTTCAGCAGTTTAATCTCCAGAAACATCGTAAAATCCAACGAATCTTTCCTCAATTTTGTCTGCAGTACAGTATCTGAATATTATTTGACGTGTCTAATGTTTCATCAGCCTTAATCGAAATGAAACTGCAGTTCTGAATTTCAGATTTTATTTTCTCATTAACTGCAAAAGTTATCATTTGTATTACATCATTCTGTATATCTGGAGAAGTTCCTTTAAAGGTTGAAGACGATGACAGATGGTCTCAGATTAACTGCTCTCCTTGTGTTAGTAAATCCAACAATTCCAGATAGTTACCGTAGTTGCTAGAGGATTTGTCTTCTCGATGGCCGCAAAAGGCTAGTTCTAGTTTACAAATAAATACAATTGCCTGAATAAGACGAGCCAATACTCTCCTGTTGGATGCAACTTGTTCATTTTATTTTGTTGCCGTCAGACGAGCGGCTTCAGAAAGGGCGTGCTCAAGTCTACTTTTGCCCAATAACTGAAATGATTCTTTGTTCTGCAGGTGACGTTTTGATATCTGATGCTCTTGTGCTTTCCTGTCAAAGTTCTTTATTGTACAAATGCCCTCACTGCGCCATTCCTTTTCACCACCGAACAGAAGACATATATAACAATATAATTTGTTATTAACTGCAGTCGCAGTCAGCCAAGTATACTTTTCGTACGAGGCTGTCTGAAAAGTGCATTTTTGTTTGGCTTCACTTAAAACTACACTGAGTATAGGAATACGTCGTTTGTCTTTCAATTCGCACTTTTTTCGTTCGTTAATGTAGAAAAAGGCGTTTTTAATAAGAATTCTGTAAGGTGTTCAGTTGCTGGCTCACTCATGTTGGCGACACAACGAAAATATGCGCTAAAATCACACAAGAATGACTATTATCACCAACCGCACGACTGTTCACTTCCGTGTTAAAAGACGGCATAGAAGCGGCAGAGACTAGTTTCGATACCTGCTAGCAAGTGCAGCGCACCAGCCTTCGTGGAAGAGGGAAAGTGGAGGGGAGCCGAGAAAGGCACTAAAGCGCGCAGGCGCACACAGCCAGGTAAGGGACACACAGCCAGGTAAGGGAAGGGAGGCAGAGACTAGGAGCTGTCGGGTCTCAAGCAGGCAAATACACCAATACTCAGGGTGCGGCGCGGGCTGCAAAACTGATGTCTTCGCACATTTAGAGCTCTTAGCAGAAAGTTATTTATATTTTTGTTATGAATTACTATTGCATCTTTTTTAAGCAGGAATACAGGGGGACTAAGTCTCAAAGTCTCCCCTCACGCTACGCCACTGGTATTACAGGTAATCATGCTGTAACAGAATGCGATCTCAGAAATAATAAGTTCACAAAGGTACATGTATCACATTGGAACAACCGAATTAAAATGTTCAAACGTACCTACGTTCTGTATTTTAATTTAAAAAACCTACCTGTTACCAACTGTTCGTCTAAAATTGTGAGCCATATGTTTGTGACTATTACAGCGCCATCTATCACAAGGCGAAAAATGTGGTCCAACTAAAACATTCGTATTTCTTTACATACTACACGAATATGTAATAAAAATGGGGGTTCCCATTAAAAAAAAACGCAGTTGATAACCGTTTGACCTATGGCAGCGCCATCTAGCGGGCGAACCGTAGCGCCATCTGGTTTCCCCCTTCAAGCTAGACAAGTTTCGTTCTTTGTAGTTTTTTCGTTTGACGTTTATTTCGTGAGATATTTGTCCCGGTCACGATCAATGGACCACCCTGTATATATACTGTACATAGGGCGTCTCTGCTAAGAATCGTCAAGCACGTTTCTTCAGTAGTTTCGGTAGATATTTGCAATTTTGTTTTTGCGATCTGTTAGCCCAAAGAAATACTACTGATAATGTCTTTCATGTGACGGCCAGTGTCGACGGAAAACGTTGGTTTTTTCCCTTCACAGACAAAATGATTTTTAAAGGAAAATTTTACTAGCCCATTCGATAGAGCGCTTCCAAATCAGTCTTGTGTAATATTCGTTCTATCGATGTTTATTAACAAGGACAGAGAAATAGGAACAACAACCAGCAATCCAGCAACGACTGAATAGGACTTCCGCATAGCGATAGTAGACAGCGCAGAGCAGTAGCACTACCCAGTCACTGCTGGAATACTGATTATTCTTACTGATCCGCTGTCTCTATTAATACGCATCGATAGACCGAATATCGTGCTGGACTACTATGGGACCACTATGTCCAATGGGCACTCCGATTCCGCTTTAAAAATCATTTCGTTTATTACAGACGCTTTACGCTGGTTTTACGCTGGCTCTGGTTGGCGCGTCAAAGACGTGGTTAGCAGCAGTTTTTTGGGCTGACTCCAGTTACACAATGCAAAAAGTAATTTATCAATACCTGCCGAAACACCAGAGAAAACGCGACGGCGACTGTTGTGAGAAATGTAAATGGACGAAAAGATTCGGCATAGTTCATCTATGTGATTGGCGATTGCTGAAATCAGTGGCTGAAGTTTCTAAGATCACCTGTCCGAGGAGAATGCGGAGTCTAGAGTAGGATTTATCAGAATAAATGTAAGACTATTTATTGCACATGCGAAGGACGTTTTCTGTAATCCATTAGCTCGACCTATTCTCGAGTATTCTTCGACAGTCCGTTACTCTCCAAAGTTAAGTTACCGGAAGAGGATGAGCGCACTTCATCAGGGTCCGTTTAGCTAGCATGTCACAGAAATGCTCGAAAAATGGCAGTGGCTGACGCTACAAAAATGTTGTTGTGCATCATGGAGAACCTCTCAAAAGCCACATTGGAGGAAGTTACAGCTCTTACTAAAGCGAAGAAAAGCTCACTCCGAATGTGCCTACGTAACTACCGCACGTATGTTAACGACAACTTTCGACCACCAGTTGGAGGGACAGGACGGAGGTTGGTAGACATAGGTCGATGTCGAATGGAGGTAGCAGGTATCAAGCCACTGAGACGGGCGAAAAAGTCTTGACAGTTGAATTCCTCTTTCGAATGGACGGGAGATGGTGAACTCAATGTAGATCAATTCTCTGCTGTTTTGAGGATTTGCGGACGACCACTTTCGCCTATTAATGAGTATTATTTTCTTCGTGATTCAAGTCTGACTTACTCTAACAAAGCTACAGAAAATTTGAGCACACCAGTTGCCTGCATTAACGAGACGAAGCCATTGAAGTTTTCGAGTGGTTTTGTTAGCAAAATTTCTGCAACTTGTGGAAATTTTTATGATCCATGTTTTCATGATATTGATTCAAAACGTGACTGCGCGCAAAAGCGTGTAATTTCGTTGACATGCGACGTATCAAATGAAAGATATATGAACAGTGGCCACAGTTTGATGTAAGCCAAGTAGTTTCACACGACGGCGGATTTTGATATCACTTGAAATGGTAACTGACCAGAATCCAACAACAAACCCGTATTACACTGAGGTGAAAAAAGTCTTGGGATACCCCCTAATATCGTCTCGCACCTCCTTTTGCACGGCGTAGTGCGGCAGGTCGATGTGGGCTGGACTCAACAAATCCTTTGGAGTCTTCTGTAGATATATTGAGCCATGCTGTTTCTATGGCCGTCCATAACTACGAAAGTGTAACTGGTGCATGATACTGTGCACGAACTGATCTCTGGATTATGTACCATAAAGATTCGCTGGGTGTCATGTCGGGTTATCTAGGTGGCCAAATCACTTGCTCTAACTCGCCAGAATGTTGTTCAAGCCAATCCAGAACGATTGTGGCACGCTGTATTGGAGCATTGTCATCCATAAAAATTCCGTCCATGAAAGGCTGCAAATGGCCTCCAGGTAGCCGAACATAATCATTTCCAGTCAATATTCGGGTCAGTTGGACAGAGAACCCAGTCCATTCACTGCCCACATCATTATGAAGCTACCACCAGCTGGCACAGTGCCCTGTTGACAACTTGGGTCCACGGCTTCGTGGTGTCCCGCCAGACTCGAACCAGACCAGCAGCTTTTACCAACTGAAATCGGGACTCATCTGACCAGGCCACGGTTTACCAGTCGTCAAGGGTCCAACCGATATCGTCGCGAGCCCAGGAGAGGTGCTGCAGGCGGTGTCGTGCTGTCAGCAAAGTCTGTATCGTCGGTCTTCTGCTGCCATAGTCCACTAACTCAAAATTCCGCCACACTAGCCTAACGAATACGTTTGCTGTACGACCCACATTGTTTTCTGCGGTTACTTCACGTGAGTTGCTAGTCTATTAGCACTGATAATTCTACACTAACGCCGTTGCTCTATGACGATCAGTGAAGGCCGTCGGCCATTGCGTTGCCCGCGGTGAGAGGAAATGACTGAAATGTGGTATCCTCGACACACTATTTCCCAAATGGAATATCCCATGCGTCTAGCTCCAACTACTATTCCACGTTCAGGGTCTGTTAATTCCCGTCGTGCGGCCATAATCACGTCGGAAACCTTTTCACATGAATCACTTGAGTACAAATCACAGATCCGCCAATGCACTGCTCTTTTGTACCTTGTGTGCGTGATACTACCGCCCTGCATATCTGCATACTGCTTCTCGTGACTTGTGTCACCTCAGTGTATAATGACAATATTGCTTAATCCTTTAACATCGGTCTGGTCCTACATCAGAAATACTCAGCTGTAAGAAGCGTTTTTTCGTTAGTTCACAGATTAATTCAAATGGCCAATAATGCAATCACCAGGACGTAAAGTCTATGTGCAGGCTTAAAAAAAACTGTGTAACCTCGCTTTAAATGAGCCGACATCACAAACAGATCATTACTTTCTGCGTACTTTGTTTGTTTGTTTGTTTGATATGCCAAGTATGTGGTTATTAAATTGTTTATTTGGCTATTTGCCTTAGGTTAGTTTGCCGGATCCAAAAATGGCCGACGCTAAAATTCACCTTTTTGTATGATGACTGTAAGTTTAACGCTTGTGTGTTTAGAACATCGCAGACGTTTCTCGTTTTAGATTAAACATGGTTGATACTGGAGTAGACGTGTTGTCATCGACCGGAACAAGCGCTTCGTCTTCTTTCATAAAGAACCTTTCACCCACGTCTTTCGCTCGTGGTCTTTTTCCTATTTTCTTTTGCTGGTTGTCGTCTTAGACTTCAGTCCCTGAACTGTGATTTGACCGGTCGTAAATAGGACGCCGAGTAATTGTTCAACTAAAGTGTTAGAGATATTCTAACATTTTTCTAGGGACAAATTAGATGTTGAGATCATTTTGTTGGTATATGTGTTCAACACTAACTTCTCGCGAGTCACTAGTGTGATACTGTAGTGCCACTCGAGAACAGTGCTGTATTTGGCGTCAGTGTGCAGTAAGCACACACAGTCGCCAGGTGACAGCATTAGTAATTGGGGTATACAGGGTGAAAAGTATTTAAACCAACAAACTCTAGGAGGTTGTAGGGGACATCAAAACAAATATTTTTCCCTAGTGTCATTTTTTCCTATGAGGAGTATTTAAACCGGTAGAGGAAAATTTCTCTGGCGGCAAATTAATTAAACCAACAAACACTTATCCATTTTTTTACGACCAAGAGACAACACATTAACACAACCCAATTTCAATTACAGTAGATTTTCAAAAATGTCTCCATTGACACGTAAACAAAGGTTACACCGTCGGATAATGTTCTGTCGAACACGGGCAAAAACCTCAGGAATATCCTGAATTGTTCCTGCTGCTGCTACTATCCGGGCAACCAGATCCTCTTCTGATGCAACAGGTTGCGCATCTCTCCCCACACAAAAAAGTCCAGAGGGGACATATCTGGGGATCGAGCAGGCCATGGTACAGGACAACCTCTGCCAGTCCACGTTTATGAGAGCCGTCGGTCCACACGAAGACTGAAATGTGCAGGCGCCCCGTCATGTTGGAACCACGTGCGTTGTCTTTTAGGGAGCGGGACACCTTCCAGCAATTCTGGCAATGCTCTGGCGAGAAAATTGTAATAGTGACTGGCATTTAATGGCCTAGGTAGCAGATACGGCCCAATTAAACAGTTCCCAACAACACTGACCCACACATTAACGAAGAACTGCACTTGATGAGCGCTAGTAACTGTGGCATGTGGGTTATCCTCACTCCAAACATGCGAATTGAGCATGTTGAAGACTCCATCACGCCCGAACGTTGCTTCATCGGGAAACAACACAGAGGTTGGAAATATAGGATGCATTTCACACTGTTCCAGGTACCACTGCTAAAACTGTGCTCTGGGTGGATAATCAACTAGTTCCAGGTTGTGGACAGGCTGTAAGTAAAATGGGCGTAACAAATGCTCTCGAAGGACTGGTCTTACATTCGTCTGATTCATCCCCATGTTACGTGCAAGTGCACGAGTGCTGATTGAAGGATCCCGCTCCACATCCTGCAAGACAGTTTCCTCAAATGGCAGCGTTCTTACCGTGCGACGGAGTCCCTATCCAGGTAATCTTCTAAATGACCCGGTCTCACATAGACGTTGGTACACGGCAGCCAAGGTCGTATGATGCGGGATACGGCGATTAGGATTTTAATGTTGATAAACCCGCTGTGCAGCTCGTCCGTTGTGGTGCGCTACGTAGTACGCACCACCCATATCAGTGTACTCACTCCGGGTGTATTGTTCCATTCGTAAACAGAGACAATGCACTACTACACTGGTGGACAGCAGTTACCTACAACTGAAGAGCGAAATAAGCCCTCCAACAACTGAAGATCGTAATACGGCCTCTAACAACTGAAGAGCGTAATACGATCTCCACCGGTTTAAATAATCCTCATAGGAAAAAATGACATTAGGGAAAAATATTTGTTTTGATGACTCCTACAACCTCCCAGAGTTTGTCGGTTTAAATACTTTTCACCCTGTATAAAGCGGGCCGGCGGCATGGGGAAAACAGTTCACTCGTTGTCGCATTTCGGAAACGGAGTGGTTTATCTGACTTTCAAAAGGCCAAGGTCATTGGCTCTCAGGCCAACAGTGGAAACACTTCCGAGTCGAATAAGTATGTGAACTGTTCGCGTATCGCCGCGGCAAAATGGAGCTCCAACCGATACCGAGGTAACTGAGGTGCACCACGGGCCATAAATAACAGGGGTGAACGAGGGTGCGGAGATGCGTAACGAGTACATAGACGTGCAACTGTTGGACAACTGATCTCCGAGATGAACCAAGGGGTTACCAACAGTGTCTCCTCAACGAAGGCTGCTGTGTATGGGCCTGCACAACTGGCACCTGGTTCATACAGCCATGGGGACTGCTGTTCTTTGGCGACAAAGGCCGGAATATGCACGACAGTGCGGCAACTTGACGTCCACTGAATGAC
This sequence comes from Schistocerca cancellata, assembly GCF_023864275.1. NCBI lineage: Eukaryota > Metazoa > Arthropoda > Insecta > Orthoptera > Acrididae > Schistocerca > Schistocerca cancellata. Next base: position 523,600,801 of record NC_064630.1, on the reverse strand, counting down.
GACAGGCAGCCTTTCCAGCTGAATCACATTTTATGTTCCATCGGACTGAAAGCAAACACCTTGCGATAATCGTCGGTGGTGTCCAGGTCGAAGGAGGGAGCGTTAGCGTCTGAGAAATGTTTTCGTCCCATTCTGTGGGCGATACGTCATTCAGGAAGGCACAATGGATCAACACAAGTATTCATCTACTCTTGGTGACCATGTGCATCCACACATGTAGTTTCTTTTTCCTCTGCACGATGACGTTTCGCAGACTACATGCGTGGTTCGAAGAGCACCACAATGAGTTAACCGTACTCACTTGGCCTCCAGAATTCCCGGCTTTAAACCCAACCGAACATCTGTGGGGCCACAACGATCGGACTGTTCTCGCCATGGATCCTCACCCGAAAAATCTAGCGCAGCCGGCACGGTACTGGAATCGGCACGGCTTCACATCCCTGTCGGTACCTTCCACAGTATCTTTTCCCTGTAAGTCTCGAAGCGGTCCGCAAGAGATAATTGTTGCGGCTTTTCAAAAATGTTCAAATGTCTGTGAAATCATATGGGACTTAACTGCTAAGGTCATAGTCCCTAAGCTTACACACTACTTAACCTAAATTATCCTAAGGACAAACACACACACCCATGCCCGAGGGAGGACTCGAACCTCCGCCGGGACCAGCCGCACAGTCCATGACTGCAGCGCCCAGACCGATCGGCTAATCCCGCATGGCGTTGCGGCTTTTGATAGGGGTCACATTAATATGACTGGACAGTGTACATGGATATGAGGTTATCGGGGCATCAGAGACAGGTGCCTTCAAAAAATGGTTCAAATGGCTCTGAGAACTATGGGACTTAATTGCTGTGGTCATCAGTCCCCTAGAACTTAGAACTACTTAAACCTAACTAACCTAAGGACATCACACATATCCATGCCCGAGGCAGGATTCGAACCTGCGACCGTAGCGGTCACGCGGCTCCAGACTGTAGCGCCTAGAACCGCACGGTCTTCATTCGTGATGACAGACTTTGCGGAATCTGCTTGTAATTCTTACTGATTAGTATAGGTGAGTCAAACATTTCAGATAGTTTAATGGAACTACCATACAACAACTCAAACACCGATTTTTGCTTTTTAACGCCAATATTCGTCAGTGTGGGACTGAATTAAAAATACGGTTTTCACGCCATCTTACCAATAGCTTAAGTTGAGTTGTGTTATTTGTTACCCATTACCATAGTTTTTGTAATTAATGTCTGTTGCAAGCAAGCAAGTGTCCTCCTTCTGCACAGTAGATTCAACAATTTAGCAGCCCAGCGTACTTGACTGAAACCCATACTTTAAAACATATGAGATGAGTTACTTTTCCGTCCCAATCAGCGATCGATATATAGGGTGATAAAAAAGTCAGTATGTATTTGAAAACCGTATAAATCACGGAATAATGTACATAGAGAGGTGCAAATTGATACACATGCTTGGAATGACACAGGATTTTATTAGAACCAAAAAATACAAAAGTTTAAAAAATGCCCGACAGATGGCGCTTCATTTGATCAGAATAGCAATAATTAGCATAACAAAGTAAGACAAAGCAAAGATGATGTTCTTTACAGGAAATGCTCAATATATCCACCATCATTCCTCAACAATAGCTGTAGTCGAGGAATAATGTCGTGAACAGCACTATAAAGCATGTCCGGAGTTATGGTGAGGCAATGGCGTCGGATGTTGTCTTTCAGCATCCATAGAGATGTCGGTCGATCACGATACACTTGCGACTTCAGGTAACCCCGAAGCCAATAATCGCACGGACTGAGGTCTGGGGACCTGGGAGGCAAAGTATGACGAATGTGGCGGCTGAGCACACGATCATCATCAAACAACGCGCGCAAGAGATCTTTCACGCGTCTAACAATGTGGGGTGTTTCTAATTAAACCCCATGTCATTCAAAGCATGTGTGTCAATTTTTACCTCTCTATCTACATTATTCCGTGGTTTATTAAGTTTCCAAATTTATACTGACTTTTTGATCACCCGGTATTGCTGATTTGTAGCCAGAGACATGAATCAGGCATAACACAGGAATAAGATGCTCTTTTGTTGGTCTCGTACATCAAACAATGCATTACAATATTACAGTTCTTACGTAAGAGTGGTGATTTCTTTCCTTGTCCATTTCACATGCACCCCACGCTCCCGCGCGCACGCGTGCATGCGCGCGAGCACACACACACACACACACACACACACACACACACACACACACACACAATGATGAACAGTTGTGGCAGTTGCGCAAAGAAAGCCTTAAGATCGCGAGGCGGAGAGACAAATATTTACCTTCAACAGCGCAATATCGTTTTCTAGGCTCACCCTACTGAAATTCTCGTGGACGACTCGTTCACTGACATGGATCATTGGTGCTTCATCATCTCTTCCGTCGTTGGTGCCAGGACGGATGTACATGTTTTCCACATCGGAGCTGTAACATTAACATATGAGTTGCGCGACCTTCCTGAACAAATCTCAAAACAGTGTTGATTACAAGCTCCAAATTGTTCCTCTGGAATCACCTTGGAGACACGAACATATTTAGCGTCCCACACTAAACTTGGTATTTTGCTAGAATAAAATACATGCACTATAACGCACAAGCTTGGTAGTACTAACAGTAGTAGTAGAAGTAGTTTTATTCAATTTATTCATCCATACATCACTTTTGCAAGGATATTAGACATGTCGGTCTATTAATTTAAATCCCTCAAAACTAACGTATGTATAGGCATTTACATGCTTACGGATCTGATTTGATAAGGATGGGACAGGTAGTAGGAACCATCAGAACATTTGCCTGTGCATACTTGACGCCTACACGAAGACCAAAAGTGCACCGAATCTTGCATTATAGGCTCCATTAGTTTGGAGCTAATGTGCTTGCCTTTTCGTTACAGGAATCGTTTTAAAATTATTAAGCAACGGGCCGTTCTGGATCTGAAAAGGATTAAGATATGACTCCAAGCTGTGCTTTGGTTCTTAACCAAACTCGTCAAAGAAATAGGGTTCGATGCCATGAGCCCACCACGTATCAGTATGATGAAGGAATGAATAATGCCACATGGTAGTGCAGTAAGATAAAGGGAAACTCTCTGCTTCAAAAAACAGGTGAACGATGTGTCTGAGGAAACGAGTGTTATAATGTTTGAGAATAAATAATGCAAAATTATTTAGTTCCACATACACAGCATAGTTCGCTAGTACAACAGATGCACAAATTCATAAATCACTTAATTACCGTCTAATACACTGAAGAGCCAAAGAAACTGGCACACTTGCCTAAGATCACGTAGGGCCGCAACACGACTTGCCATGGACTCGACTAACGGCTGAAGTAATGCTGGAGGGAATTCACACCATGAATATTGCAGGGCTGTCCATAAAACCGTAAGAGTACGGATGCACGTTGCGTGGCATCCCAGATATGCTCAATAATGTTCATGTCTGGGGAGTTTGGTGGCCATCAGAAGTTTCTAAACTCTGTTCCTGGAGCCATTATGTAGTAATTCTGGACGTGTGGGGTGTCGCATTGTCCTGTTGGAATTGCCCAAGTCCGCCGGAATGCGCAGTGGACATGAATGGATGCAGGTGATTAGACAGGATCCTTACGTACGTGTCACCTTTCAGAGTCGTATCTAGACGTATCAGGGGTCCCATATCTCTCCAATTGCACATGCTTCACACCATTACAGAGCCTAGAGCCTCCACCAGCTTGCACAGTCCCTTCCTGACATGCAGGTTCCTTGGATTCAGAGGTTGTCTCTATATACGTGCACGTCAATGCGCTCGATACAATTTGAAACTAGATTCGTCCGACAAGGCATCTTGTTTCCAGTCATCAACAGTCCAATGTCGGTGTTGACGAGCCCTGGCGAGGCGTTTAGATTTGTGTCGCGCAGTCATCAATGGAACACGAGTAGGCCATCTGCTCCGAAAACCCATATCGATGATCTTTCGTTGAATGGTTCGCACGCTGACACTTGTTCATGACCCAGCCTTGAAATCTGTAGCAATTTGTGGAAGGGTTGCACTTCAATGATACTGAACGATTCTCTTCAGTCGTCGTTGGTCCCGTTCTTGCAGTATCTTTTTCCGGACACAGCAGTGTCGGAGATTTAATGTTTTACCGAATTCCTGATATTCGCGGTACACTTGTGAAATGGTCGTACTCTGCGCCCGCTGGTAACCGCGTCCTCTACTCGTCCACCACGGCACTCAGGGCTACAGCACGAAGTTGTAATACCTGAGCCGGCCGCTGTGTCCGAGCGGTTCTAGGCACTTTAGTCTGGAACCGCGCGACCGCTACGGTCGCAGGTTAGAATCCTGCCTCGGGCATGGATGTGTGTGATGTCCATAGGTTAGTTAAGTTTAAGTAGTTCTAAGTCTAGGGGACTGATGACCTCAGATGTTAAGTCCCATAGTGCTCAGAGCCATTTGAGCCATTTTGTAACACCTGAAGATGGACGTGTAAGAGCCCGAAACCGGTCGTGTTCTAAATATAAGAACCTCACAACTGTAGCGGTATTTTCAACCTCTGTATTAATTTCTTGTTGAAGCCCTGATTCGATGGCTGATACTTCATAGTATTTGTCTTCTTTTACTATATCAAGGTCGTAATCTCTTATGAACTGTGTTCCTCTTCTGACATAAAAGCAAGATCCTCCACCTTTTACAGTAGTCCTACAGTAACAGTCTGTCCTTCGAAACAACGATAATACTGCATGACGCAATTCTGTCTCTCTACACTGGTTCAGAGTGACATAAACTTATGTGCAGCTGAAAGATTGGAGCTCAAATTCAAATTGCTCTGTTTTATTATTTATTGATTGCATATTTTGATGAAGGATTGTTAAGTCTGTGCAATGTGCTACGTTACTTTTAGCACTGCAGTATGTATGCCATTCGGTGTGTTAGACTCTGTCTTGTGAGTGCTTATTTCGGAAATTTTTAAACCACTGGAGATGCGTTTTAGGCAGGGGAACCCCTTGTCTGGATTTATCCTAAAAGAGACGTACTTCGCTTACCCATGACGACCCATGCGTGGCCCAAGATCCATCCCCTATACTTTCATTAATCAGCTGTAACAATTTTCCATTCCTGTTACTTTTTAGGTGCAGACCCAAGTGTTGTGAAACCTCATATCTTGGTAGTGCTCACTGGTAGCAAAGCAACATGCGCAAGTTCGGCTGCCATCAGAGCCATTTCGAGCCCCACATTAACCTGCCTTATTAAGGTGTAGCCGATAACGACGCCTGAACAGATCGACAAAAGTGTATCATGAGTCAGGGAAGCCAGGAAAGCTATCATGTCCTATGCCATATGACTCACCCTTACCCAAATTGTTTCCTACTCCACACAGTATCACTGCAAGGTCCTCTTCTGAAAATTCCTTACTTAAAAACTCTAATCCTCTGTTAATTGGCTCTACATTTCATTTGCAAATTCTGGTGTCCTGTAAAGCTGACCCCAAATTTTCCTGTAACGAAGGGCCTACATCTCATCCATGGCTACTGCCTAGCAGCAACAATTACTTCTTCCTAACGTTTTGCACATTTTTAGTCTTCCTCCTCGTGGCTGCACTTAACCGTGGTAGTGGTTGCTATCTGTTTTTAGTACTGATAATAAAACTATCATATCGCTTTCTCTTTCTTCTTGCTTTTCTACCAACTGCAAGTTCCCGCTAACCACCCTCTTCTTTGTCTACCATGATTCTGTTCAATTTCTTCTTCTCTTCCTCCAAGCGTGCCTGAAGGGAACAAATTTTCCCTTCCTGCTCCTCAATCAAAACATTCCTGCTGCATACGCTGCAGTTCCTGGACAGAGCATTTCTGTTTTCCTAATGTTCTCCACACTACGCCCCCCCCCCCCACTCCCTCCCCAGTGTAAATATTACCAACAAATCCCGCTACTTACTGTCATATAACACCTCCCGGATCCCTCACTCTTCATTTGCAAAAGAAGAATTAAGATTAACTTGAAAGACTGTATCAAGTTTGGCAATGACGTCAGTTTGGCTACGTGTAAACAAAAACAACACTAACCTTTATCGCGATGGTAACCGCTGATTTTGCACCGATCTAGAGATATAATGTCAAGAGAGTGAATTAGTAGTTGCTTTGTTCTCATAGAATTCGCGTCACCAAGATTGTTTGATCACTTTTTGAAAAATTTGGGAAAAGATTTCTATGATTTGCGAACAAACGGTGTCCACAACAAACGTGTCACCAACTACTCAATTACAGCACACACATGCCAGGATGACATCACGATGTTGCTAGCAGCACCAGACTCTAGTAATATTCTACACGCCAAGAGAGCACGAGCAAATAATCAGGAAGAAGCTAAATACAACTGTTTGTTTAGCGATACGACTTTTGGAGCTTTAAAAGAGAACTGTGGCATTAACTAACATGATCCCACTGAAACACACGAGAACAGACAGACAAGGTATACTGCCATTAACAGTATTGTTTTGATAGGTGACACAAAAGTTTGTAGACGGGCGCCCAGTGAGGTGCACAGTTATAGCCCGTCATAAAAACATGATTATTTGAGAGTAAATAGTGTAAAATCAAATTTATTCTGTTTCACATACTTCCTGTAGTGTCTATTCTTCTTGCTCAAGTGAATATTTAGTGTTCTAAGAGCATTAAAAAAAAGCTTGTGTTATTTGAAATACCGAAAGCTGCGATGTAGGTCGAAAAATTGTGTCTTATAAACATAGAATATTACATTTGCATTTATAATAGCAAAAATTTACTTAACACAAGGCAGCTACTAGTTTCAGTAGCGTTCACGCTCTCCATAAAAGTAGTTTCCAAAACGTATTTGTGAACACGTTTCTGTCAGTTGCTAGCTGGATAGACGCACCCGAGGCCTAAATTTTCCGATTTAAAATATTTTAAAAAAGTGACCAAATAATCTTGGAGACGCGAATTCTGTGAGAACAAAGCAACTACTGATTCACTCTCCTGACATTATATATCTAAGTCGGTATAAAATAAGCGGTTACCAGCGTGATAAAGGTTAGTGTTGTTTTTGTTTACACGTAGCCAAACTGGCGCCATTGCCAAACTTGAAACAGTCTTTCAAGTTAATCTTAATTCTTCTTTTGAAACTGGCTACAGGTGAGAGATTCGGGGGGTGTTATCCACATGTGCAATTCACAATTATGTGCCTGGCATAGGTTTCATAGAACTACCTTCAAGCTACCGTTCCGCTCTCGAACAGCGCGCAGGACAAACGAACACTTAACTTTTTCTGTGCAAGGTTGATTTCTCTTATATTATTATGACGATCATTTCTCCCTGTGTAGGTGGGCACTAACCAAATGTTCTCACACATTGAGACAAATTTGGTGACTGAATTTTCGTAAGAAGATCCTGCCGCAACGAAAAACGCCTTTGTTTCAATGATTGTCACCCAATTCACATATCAATCTGTGGCGCTCTCCACTGTTTCGCGATAGTACAAAACAAGCTGCCCTTTGATCTTTTTCGATGTCCTCCGTCGATCTTACCTGATGCGGATCCCACACCACACAGCAGTACTCCAGAAGAGGGCGTACAAGCGTAATGTAGGCAATCTCTTTAGCAAACCTGTTGCATTTTCTAAGTATTCTGCCAATAACGTTCAGTCTTTGGTTTGCATTGCCCATAACATTATCTATGTGATCGTTTCATCTTAAGGTATTCGTAATTGTAATCCCTAAGCATTTAGAAGAATTTACAGCCTTGAGATTTATGTGATTTATGGTGTAACCGAAATTTAACGGATTCATTTTAGTACTCATGTTGATGACTTCACACTTTTCATGATTTAGAGACAGTTGCCACTTTTACACCATACAGATCTGTTGTCTATATCGTTTTGAAATTTGTTTTGATCAACTGATGACTTTATAAGACGTCAAATGACAGCATCGTTGGCAAACAATCTAAGAGTGTTACTCAGGTTGTTTCCTAAACCTTTTATGTAGATCAGGAACAACGGAGGGACTATAACACTTCCTTGCGGAACGCCAGATATTACTTGCTGTCAGTTACTGCGAACTGTGACCTTTCTAGATATGAAATCACGAGTCCAGTCACACAACTAAGACGATGGTCCATAGGTACGAAATATGATTAGAAGGCGCTTCTGGACATCTAAAATGTGCAATCAGATTGCCATCCGCTGTCAATAGCATTCATAACTTCGCGAGAATATAAGAGCTACTTGTGTTCCACAAGAACGATATTTTCTGAATCCGTGTCGTTCCCTTCAAGATAATTCATAATGTTCCAACACAGTGTATGTACCGCAAATCGACGATCTGTAATTTAGCGGGTTAATCATTTTTTCTTTCTTGGGTAATGGTGTGACTTGTACAACTTTCTAATCTCAAGGTACTGATTTTTCAACGAGCGATCGGCTGTATGTGATTGCTAAATGAGGAGCTACTCTATCAGCATATTCTGAGAAGAACCTGACTGGTATACAATTAGGACCGGAGGACTTGCCTTTTTTAAGTGATTTAAGCTGCTTTGCTACGCCAAGGGTATCTATTTCTAAGTTACTCGTGTTATCAGTTGTTCTTGATTCGAATTCTGCAGCACTTACTTCTTCTTCTTTTGTGAAGGAATTTCGGAAAACCGTGTTTAGTAACTCTGCTTTAGTGGCTCTGTTATCAGTAACATCACCATTGTTTTGGGCAGTGAAAGTATTGATTGCGTCTTGCCATTGGTGTACTTTACATACGACCAGAATCTCTTTGGATTTTATTTCAGATTCTGAGATAGAGTTACTTTGTGGAAAGTATTAAACGCATCTCGCACTGAAGTTCGCGCTACGTTTCGAGCTTCCGTAGAACTCCTCACGCTCCATATTGTGTCTGTTTTGTCATCAAAAGGTAGGTTCATTAAGCGAATTTTTTATGCCCGGAATATTTTTGTGAAACACAGGTAAATATTCTTTAGTTATTCATGGAAACAAGTTTAGAAACAAGCCAATAGTAAGACTCGTGCATTTATTTGAAGACAGTAAGTGCAGAGTTTCAGAGATGGGTCCTTTTTCTGTAGTTGATTGAGAAGCGCGAACGAAAACAGCCATTTAGGCTAAGACAAGGAAGATGACATAGCCGGATATGGTTACAGATCCACTAAACGTAGACACACCAATCAGGGGTTATTAGAAAGGTGGCCGAACGAAAGATTTAAGACCTAATTTAATGTCTCAGGAAGGAGTGGACTGGACTGTCCCACTGAGGTTCCTGCTTATGAAATACTGTAGGATATATTGGAACATACACTAATAGCAGGAAAAACACCTGAAGTACTACCATCTCTCATGGATACTCTCCTCTGTAGAAAATGCAGTACCTATACTCGTCGACTTAACTGTAGGTTCTATAATCAGCCGTCCTTTCAACAAGTGCGAAGTGCTGTTTCCCACTGAAACTGAAACTGAGCCAGGGAGACGTATCTCAACTATTGGGAAGCCTGTAAGGGGCAAGTATGCACAGACGGTGAGAGTCTGTTAATTGGCAACAAATAGAAAGTACGGCGAATAACTTAATCCTTTTAGTAAATGGCAGCAAGGGGTAAGAAGGAGCACCTATCGATCATAGTGTATGCTCCTGGACACCTCATTCAAGAAGTTGAAGAGGCTCTTTACAGGGGCCATTCTCTCAAGGGAGTAGGGTACAGCAAGTAGCTGGTGGTGACATACGGTGGAACGAACGTTGCATGTCGTCTGTGATCCAGGGTCATATTTAGAAGTATATCAGATCTAATTACAACGAGTTGACCAACCTCGTTCAGGCTTTCTACGTTGAAACTAATATCAGTAATCATGACGTAGTTATCGCTTCAATAGTTACTGCAGTATAATGGGCAACTGTTATAGTAGACTAGTTGAACAGTTGTCTCGTGTCTGAAAAGCTGAAACATTTATCTACCGTCAGCAGCATCTAGAGGTACTATAGCTCGAGTTTAAAGTTTAGAAGATGAAAAAATGGTTCAAATGGCTCTAAGCACTGTGGGACTTAACATCTGAGGTAATCAATCCCCTAGACTTAGAAGTACTTAAACCTAACTACCCTAAGGGCATCACACACATCCATGCCCGAGGCAGGATTCGAACCTGCGACCGTAGCAGCAGCGCGGTTCCGGACTGAAGCGCCTAGAACCGCTCGGCCACGGCGGCCGGCTAAAGTTTAGAAGAACAGTATGTAGTACGAGGATTTGCGATGGGAGGGGAAGTACATGATACATAGTCTACAACTACACGATAGGTATAGAATAAGACGCTGGACTATAGGTAGGTGCGAAATGAGAGGGATGTGACTGTTTTAACGGTTATATGTGTCAGTGCGGCCGAAGTACACTCACGGATGACAAGGGACCAAAAATGAGGAAAGACAAAGGTAATCAGATATGACGAAGTATTAAAATACAATACAAAGAAGATCGAGAACTGTTCAGTTTCATTACCATACCGGTACATAGATAAGTGATAGAAAGTTTAGTGTCAGTGTCATTGAGAAACAGATAAAATCGCTAAAACTGAATAAGCGTCAGAGTCCTGTTACATTCTAGGCAGAATTAGCGACGCAGGTAGCTGCTATCTTAACCATAATATATCAGAGATCCGTCTAAAAACAACGGTGGCTGTTGGTTGGAAGAAAGACAAATACGATAATATGTGATACTACGATAACATGTGGCAACAAACGAAAGTAGGATTTTTTGGTAAGATGGACTCAGAATGATGTCTTGATACAAGATCCTAGAGTGAGGGCATTAGGACCTTTTCAGTTCAATGACCGAGTAGATAATATTTATCGTAATATCAGAATTTTTGCAGATGACGTAGTTATCAATAATGAAGTGCTATCTGAAAGAAATCTGCACAAACATAAAGTCAGATTTTATTTGAAAGTGGTACAAAAATTGGGAACTTGCATAAAATTTTTGAAATCTTAAATGAAGTACTTCACAGAACGCGAAACTGGAGGCTGGTTACAAATCACTCGTGTGAACCATCTTAGGATATTGTGTAAGATACCAGGAAATACTGAACGTATTCAGAACAGGGCAGCACGAATGGTCACAGGATGTTGACTCACAGGAGAGCGATCTAGAAGTGCTGAACCACTTGAACGGGCAGACACTTTCAGATAAACATGAACTATCCCGCGAAAAACTTCTTACAAAGTTTCAAGAATTATTATTAAGTTCGGAATGTAGGAATGCACTAAAGGCCCAGTTTCACACAGTAGGTACCGAGAAGACAGAATTAAATTAATTACAGCGCACACAAACTGATTCTACCAGCACTCCATATGCGAATACAACGGTAAGAACTGCTAATTAAGTGAGATCTACTTGGTGATGAAATGACAGCTCTATAAACTGCAGATCTGAACAGCGTCAGTTCACGAAGTGTGTAACTTTTGAGACATGGTCAAAGTCTCTCTTCTTAGAGATGATAAAACAACGAGATACAGATATTATCAAGACAGAAGAATGGTCATTGAGTCCTGTGTCACACTGGGGCATCACGACTCTCTGTAGTGTAGGGAAGTCGTTATAGTAGTCGTGCGATCATTTACTACGCAAAACTCCGTGTCAAACCGCCGTTCGCTAATGTACACCACGCCTCTAACGCGAAAGAATATTTAGTTTTCTCACGATATTAAATTCTAAGTCCCGGTTGGGCGGCAATTTACACACATCTTTGTGTGAAGCGTATTCGATTTTCTTCTATCAAGCTTACAATTCCATGAATTTTGAGTTATCGGGTAGAGTAGAAGACAACAAAGGCAAATGTAATAGAAAATGTAATTACTTCGAAAAGCAAAGTGTCAGACCTTGGAATAATTAATTTCTGATAAAATGGTGAGCACGTGACGTTTCAAACCTAACTAGATAATGGAGTCTAGAATGAAATTTTCACTCTACAGCGGAGTGTGCGCTGATATGAAACTTCCTGGCAGATTAAAACTGTGTGCCGGACCGAGACTCGAACTCGGGACCTTTGCCTTTCGCGGGCAAGTGTATGAACTTGTCCAGAAGGTAATGACACTCGTTGAAACATCGTGGTATCTTAACACTGCTACATGACTAGACTTTGGAGAGCTATTCATTAGTTTACTGAAAAATTTGGAAAACTAACTGCCGCGATGAACGCGGTTAAAATGCCAATTTTCACTAATTACAGTTTAAACATGCATATAGTTTATCAGTTGCTTACAGGTATACACAGTGGGCTGCAGTCATCACCCAGTACTCATTGATGACAGAGGCGCCGCATTCGGGTAACCCAAGCAGATAAACGTACTGAACCTGCAACAGGTGAAAAGCTTTTAGACGGTAATCTGCTCTCTACGAATCAGCTGTCAGAATTTATTCAACCAGTTCATACCCCGTATCGACGTGCTGTACTATGCTGAACTGGATTCCACTCAAGAGTTTTATTACCATTGCTGAATTCAAGAATAGCTCCATCTATGCATTTCCAAACACAAAACTATACTCCACAGAAGTTCGTCTGTACTTTATGTCGCACTTACTATGTAACTTGTGTTCGGCAGAAATACGTGGGTCGTAAATATCAAATGAACGATGTGTATATCCAGCGAACTGCCTTAATTCTATTAACAAAAAATTTAAAAAATGATCATACGGTAAAATTTTTGTACTACACCACCACCGAAAATACTTTGATGCAGAAATCAAAGGAAATGAAATGCATCTGTTATTGCTCGTGATTAGTGACCTGCTCACTGTGAGAAAGAAAAGCACAATATGGTTACGAACACATACAAATTTGTTGCAGTTTAAACAGGGCACTACTAAGCCCTTACTATGAGTATGTATCTACAGAAAAATTAAATAGAATGTTTGTTCTTTATCATATGATCTGCTTGCTTAAGACACTAACGGAAAAAAATCGCAACACCACAAAGTAATTAGCGAACAGTAACGAAATTTCGCGAATACAGACGTATAGGTAACATACACAACTGGCCATTAAACGTGCTACAACAGGAGGATGACGTGCTACAGAGGCGAAATTTAACCGACAGGAATAAGATGCTGTGATATGCAAATGATTAGCTTTTCAGAGCATTCACACAAGGTTGGCGCCGGTGGCGACACCTACAACGTGCTGACATGAGGAAAGTTTCCAACCGATTTTTCGTACACAAACAGCAGTTGACCGGCGTCGCCTGGTGAAACGTTGTTCTGATGCCTCGTGTAAGGAGGAGAAATGCGTACCATCACGTTTCCGACTTTGATAAAGGTCATATTGTAGCCTGTCGCGATTGCGGTTTATCGTATCGAGACATTGCTGCTCGCGTTGGTCGAGATCCAATGACTGTTAGCAAAATATGGAATCGGTGGGTTCAGGAGGGTAATACGGAACGCCGTGCTGGATCCCGACGGCCTCGTATCACTAGCAGTCGAGATGACAGGTATCTTATCCGCATGGCTGTAACGGATCGTGCAGCCACGTCTCGATCCCTGAGTCAACAGATGGGGACGTTTGCTAGACAACAACCATCTGCACGAACAGTTCGACGACGTTTGCATCAGCATGGAGACAATGGCTGCGGTTACCCTTGACGCTGCATCACAGACAGGAGTGCCTGCGATGGTGTACTCAACGACGAACCTAGGTGCACGAATGCCAAAACGTCATTTTTTCGGATGAATCCAAATTCTGTTTACAGCATCATGATGGTCGCATCCGTTTTTGGCGACATCGCGGTGAACGCACATTGGAAGCGTGTATTCGTCATCGCCATACTGGCGTATCACCCGGCGTGATGGTATGCGGTGCCATTGGTTATACGTCTCGGTCACTTCTTGTTCGCATTGACGGCACTTTGAACAGTGGACGTTACATTTTAGATGTGTTACAACCCGTGGCTCTACCCTTCATTCGATCCCTACGAAACCCTACATTTCAGGAGGATAATGCACGACCTTCCTGAAGAGGGGCAGCAGACTTTTCAGTAGTTGCAGGGGCAACAGTCTGTATGATTGACTGATCTGGCCTTGTAACACTAACCAAAACGGCCTTGCTGTGCTGGTACTGCGAACGGCTGAAAGCAACGGGAAACTACGGCCGTAATTTTTCCCGAGGGCATGCAGCTTTACTGTATGGTTTAATGATGATGGCGTCCTCTTGGGTAAAATATTCCGGAGGTAAAATAGTCCCCCATTCGGATCTCCGGGCGGGGACTACTCAGGAGGACGTCGTTATCAGGAGAAAGAAAACTGGCGTTCTACGGATAGGAGCGTGGAATGTCAGATCACTTAAGCGGGCAGGTAGGTTAGAAAATTTAAAAAGGGAAATGGATAGGTTAATGTTAGATATAGTGGGAATTAGTGAAGTTCGGTGGCAGGAGGAACAAGACTTTTGGCCAGGCAAATACAGGGTTATAAATACAAAATCAAAACGGGGGAATGCAGAAGTAGGTTTAATAATGAATAGGAAAATAGGAATGCGGGTAAGCTACTACAAACAGCATAGTGAACGCATTGATGTGGCCAAGATAGACACGAAGCCCACGCCTACCACAGTAGTACAAGTTTATATGCCAACTACCTCTGCAGATGACGAAGAAATTGAAGAAATATATGATGAAATAAAAGAAATTATTCAGATAGTGAAGGGAGACGAAAATTTAATAGTCAAGGGTGACTGGAATTCGGTAGTAGGGAAAGGAAGAGAAGGAAACGTAGTAGGTGAATATGGATTGGGGGGAAGAAATGAAAGAGGAATCCGTCTGGTAGAATTTTGCGCAGAACACAACTTAATGATAGCTAACACTTGGTTCGAGAATCATAAAAGAAGGTTGTATACATGGAAGAAGCCTGGAGATACTGACAGGTTTCAGATAGATTATATAATGGTAAGACAGAGATTTAGGAACCAGGTTTTAAATTGTAAGACATTTACAGGGGCAGATGTGGACTCTGACCACAATCTGTTGGTTATGAACTGTAGATTAAAACTGAAGAAACTGCAAAAAGGTGGGAATTTAAGGAGATGGGGCCTGAATAAACTGAAAGAACCAGAGGTTGTACAGAGTTTCAAGGAGAGCATAAGGGAACAATTGACACGAATGGGGGAAAGAAATACAGTAGAAGAAGTATGGGTAGCTCTGAGGGATGAAGTAGTGAAGGCAGCAGAGGATCAAGTAGGTAAAAAGACGAGGGCTAGTAGAAATCCTTGGGTAACAAAGAAAAATTGAACTTAATTGAAAATATAAAAATGCAGTAAATGAAGCAGGCAAAAAGGAATACAAACGTATCAAAAATGAGATCGACAGGAAGTGCAAAATGGCTAAGCAGGGATGGCTAGAGGACAAATGTAAGGATGTAGAGGCTTGTCTCACTAGGGGTAAGATAGATACTGCCTACAGGAAAATGAAAGAGACCTTTGGAGAAAGGAGAACCACTCGCATGAATATCAAGAGCTCAGATGGAAACCCAGTTCTAAGCAAAGAAGGGAAAGCAGAAAGGTGGAAGGAGTATATAGAGGGTCTATACAAGGGCGCTGTACTTGAGGACAATATTATGGAAATGGAAGAGGATGTAGATGAAGATGAAATGGGAGATATAATACTGCGTGAAGAGTTTGACAGAGCACTGAGAGACGTGAGTCGAAACAAGGCCCCGAGAGTAGACAACATTCCATTAGAACTACTGACAGCCTCGGGAGAGCCAGTCCTGACAAAACTCTACCATCTGGTGAGCAAGATGTATGAGACAGGCGAAATATCCTCAAACTTCAAGAAGAATACAATAATTCCAATCCCAAAGAAAGCAGGTGTTGACAGATGTGAAAATTACCGAACTATCAGTTTAATAAGTCACGGCTGCAAAATACTAATACGAATTTTTTACAGACGAATGGAAAAACTAGTAGAAGCCGACCTTGGGGAAGATCAGTTTGGATTCCGTAGAAATATAGGAACACATGAGGCAATATTGACCCTACGACTTATCTTAGAAGCTAGATTAAGGAAAGGTAAACCTACGTTTCTAGCATTTGTAGACTTAGAGAAAGCTTTTGACAATGTTGACTGGAATACTCTCTTTCAAATTCTGAAGGTGGCAGGGGTAAAATACAGGGAGCGAAAGGGTATTTACAACTTGTACAGAAACCAGATGGCAGTTATAAGAGTCGAGGGACATGAAAGGGAAGCAGTGATTGGGAAGGGAGTGAGACAATGTTGTAGCCTCTCCCCAATGTTATTCAATCTGTATATTGAGCAAGCACTGAACGAAACAAAAGAAAAATTCGGAGTAGGTATTAAAATCCATGGAGAAGAAATAAAAACTTTGAGGTTTGCCGATGATATTGTAATTCTGTCAGAGACAGCAAAGGACTTGGAAGAGCAGTTGAACGGAATGGATAGTGTCTTGAAAGGAGGATGTAAGATGAACATCAACAAAAGTAAAACGAGGATAATGGAATGTAGTCGAATTAAGTCGGGTGATGCTGAGGGAATTAGATTAGGAAATGAGACACTTAAAGTAGTAAAGGAGTTTCGCTATTTGGGGAGCAAAATAACTGATGATGGTCGAAGTAGAGAGGATATAAAATGTATACTGGCAATGGGAAGGAAAGCGTTTCTGAATAAGAGAAATTTGTTTACATCAAGTATAGATTTAAATGTCAGGAAGTCGTTTGTGAAAGTATTTGTATGGAGTGTAGCCATGTATGGATGTGAAACATGTACGATAAATAGTTTGGACGAGAAGAGAATAGAAGCTTTTGAAATGTGGTGCTACAGAAGAATGCTGAAGTTTAGATGGGTAGATCACATAACTAATGAGGAGGTATTGAATGGGATTGGGGAGAAGAGAAATTTGTGGCACAACTTGACTAGTAGAAGGGATCGGTTGGTAGGACATGTTCTGAGGCATCAAGGGATCACCAATTTAGTATTGGAGGGCAGCGTGGAGGGTAAAAATCGTAGAGGGAGACCAAGAGATGAATACACTAAGCAGATTCAGAACGGTGTAGGTTGCAGTAGTTACTGGGAGATGAAGCAGCTTGCACAGGATAGAGTAGCATGGAGTGCTGCATCAAACCAGTCTCAGGACTGAAGACCACAACAACAACAACAATGCACGACCGCACGTTGCAGGTCCTGTATGGGCCTTTCTGGATGCAGAAAATGTTCGACTGCTGCCCTGGGCAGCACATTCTCCAGATCTCTCCCAAACTGAATACGTCTGGTCAATGGTCGCTGAGCAACTGGATCGCCACAATACGCCAGTCACTACTTTTGATGAACTGTGGTATCGTGTTGAAGCTGCATGGGCAGCTGTATCTGTACACTTCATCCAAGCTCTGTTTGACTCAATGGCCAGGCGTATCAAGGCCGTTATTACGGTCAGAGGTGGTTCTTCTGGGTACTGATTTCTCAGGATCTATGCACCCAAACTGCGTCAAAATGTAATCACATGTCAGTTCTAGCATAATATATTTGTCCAATGAATACCCGTTTATCATCTGCATTTCTTCTTGGTGTACCAATTTTAATGGCCAGTAGTGTATTTAAGTGCTTTACGTTGCAAGCACCAGTTACTGAACGCGTGAGATAAGCCACTCCAAATGAGGAATGCTGGTACATTATTATGCTGAATACAAGTATGCAAACGTGCGTTCGTTATGTTGTACAGGTTCCGGATTTCAGTTTGTAGGACAGAGTTCCATGTCCTTCGCACTTGATACGTCAGTGTATGGACAATTAATGGTGTTTGCGGACGACGCTGGAGTTGTTGGCCGATGATTCCTCAATGCATGCTTGAATGGAGACAGATCTGGTGATTGAGCAGACGAAGTAAATAGGTCGACACTCTGTGGAGCATGTTGGGTTACAACAGCCGTATGTGGGCGAGCGTTATGCTGTTAGAAAATACCAACTGGAATGCTGTTCACGACTGACAGCACAACAGTTCAGTCACCATATTGACGCACAATTTTGCAGTCAGGATGCAAGCTATAACAACGAGAGTGCTCCTGCTGTCATACGAAATCACACACCAGAGCATAATCTAGGTGTAGGTCCAGAGTATCTAGCACGCAGGAAGGTTGTTGGCAGGCCCTTCTTCTACCCAACTCACGGCCATCACTGGCACAGAGCCATAGTCGGCTTTCATCAAAAAAACACAACAGACCTCCACGCTGCTCTCCAATCAGCTCTCGCTGAAGTCGCAAACGGCGATGGTTTGGTGTCAGTGGAGTGCACACTACAGGGCGTCTCGCTGAGTGCTGTCGAAGTAACCGATTTGTAACAGTTCGTTGTGTCACTACGGTGCCAACTGTTGCTCAGATTGCTGGTACAGATACAGTACAATGCGCCAGGCCCATACGCTGAAGACGATGGTCTCCTTTCTCGGTAGTGCCACGTGGCTGCCGGAGCCGGGCTTCTTCCTACCGTACATTCTCACGACCAACAATGCCAGCAATTGTGTACAGTCGCTACATTCTTGCCAAGTCTTTCTGCAATATCGCGGAAGGAACATCCAGCTTCTCGTGGCCCTATTACACGACGTCGTTTAATCTCAGTGATGTGCTGATAATGGTGTCTTTGTCACCTTAAAGGCATTCTTGACTAACGTTAACTCATCAACTCAAATTCATAGGTAACTAGCGCTCACGCCCACTACAATGTGTATTTAAAGCGAAATTGATTTGTATTTTCATAGTGGCCCTACTAGCGCCACTCTTAGGCGAAATTTGAGTAGACGTAATCTTTCACAAATAGAAAAACGCTTGCGAACTCTCGTTTATGCCGCACAACTCCTTCTTGGTGTTGCGATTTTGTTCCGTCTCTGTAATTACAATGGAATTCAGCGAGGCTAAGAAATGTGCCATTACAAATATTTTATTTGAGAATTTTTATATTAATTTACCACGAAAGGAAATTCGCCATCTGCAGCGTCTGTGCCATTCACTATTCTTGACTGATGATTTCCTGGAGGTAATCCTGTAACAATAAACACACGACCTTATTTTCTTATTCTCTGCTCAATCAGAATATCGTGATCCACAGATCGGCACATGAACAAATGACTGCATCAAGATGTTTCCAACTAAAAGCATTGGACTCTAAATTCATTTCGTGGATTTCACTTATAAGTTGAGGATATAAGGCATATGTTGCAACGAGAAATCATATCTGCGACAGTAATTTTTATTCTTAAGGAAACAAAAATGTGTATAACTATAAAAAATTATAAATTAAAAAAATACTCATTTGATCAATAACGTGTATAAAATATGGATAGCAGACATGTTTTGATTCCCCCTTCTCAGCGTGCGCATCCTCAAGGTTATAAAATGCTACGTGGTATTAGGGAGTTACCTGTAATTTAAATACTCAACAGTGTATATCACACTATGCCACCACGTATTTAAAAAAAAGTGGCTACTTTTGCTTTTCTCAGTATTTTTGAAAGTAAAATACCGTCTCAAAAGAAAACATAAAACTAATTGGAGAGCATAAAACAGGCATATATATGGTACTCGTATTTTCATGCTAAAGAAACACTCATCCATACTAAGATTCAATATTGCTCTGCTTTTACTACCCATTGGCGAATCCAATATCCACACTTGCTCACTTGGCTAATCCGAAGTGAACCAGAAATGGTATACCAAATATGCTATTGCATAAATATTTGTGATGGCGCAATCAAAAAACTCTGACACAGCAAGGGGCAGAAAAAAGACCGTACAAATGTTAAGTAAAAAGTAAATATCATTACTTAGTAATTTAATATTGTACTGCTTTCTTCATACATTTCTGCCAGAGCTACTCCAGTGCTCCACTACTGTCTTTCTTCCATCTGTCCATCGAATGAGATGATGCAGAAGTGAAGACTGGCGGTTCCCATCTGTTTAGGAAAGAAAATGGATAAAATTCCCTCCTGGGATTCCTTTATTTTTCTAAAAGTTTCATATCAATATCGCAGTTGTTGCACTGAATGAGCCCCAGTTGATCTGCACCTCGTCGGCCCCTCATTTGGAGGTGGGAAAGAAAAAGGTGGAGATTTGACTACACAATCTAATTTCATGATCACAGATTCCTAAGAATAGTGTGGGGTCTAAGCTATGAACTAAATAAAATATGAGTACAAAGTGTTTGCGTTTTTTATATCAAATCTAAGATAGTTACCAATAACAGGACGTGACCTGGAAGGTGTGACTATTACCAATTCATCAGTCGTGGGCATCAAATAACTTGTATTATCTATAGAATGGAACGGCTGGTAGAAACTGGCCTGGGAGAAGATCAGTTGGCATTCCGGTAACATATAGCAACGTAGGAGGTAATACTGATCCTACGACTTAACTTACAAGGTAGATTGAAAAAAGACAAACCTACATGTGAAACAACAGAGAATTGAAAAACTCTTTTGAGAATGATGTCTTGATTACATTCTTTTAAATTCGGAAGGTAGCATGAATAAAAAGTGGTGAGCGAAAGGTTATCGACAACTTTTACAGTAATCAGACTCCAATGTTAAGAGTCGCAAGGCATGAAATCGGCAGTTGGGAAGGGCCTGAAATAAGATACAACACTATCATTCATGTTATTCAAACTATACACAGAGAAAGCGGTTAAGGAAGCGAGGGAGAACTTTGGAAAAAGAATTATAGCCAGAGAGAAGAAATAAAAGTTTTAAGGTTTGACACTGGCATTGTAATTCTGTCAGAGTGGGCAAATTGCTTGGTAGATCAGCTGAACGGCAGGGAGAGTGTCGTGAAAAGAGGTTATAAGATGATCAACAAAAATAAAACAACGGCAAGGAGGGTAGTAGTATTAGGTCATGGGATATTGAGGGAATTGGGTTGGGAAATATCTATATATACGAGGGATATTCAGTAATAAAAGAGACAAACTAATGTAGAACCAACATTGTGCTGTTTTACGAAATAAGATTTTTGCTACTTCTTAACATTACCCACACCAGTGTTAATACACTCTTACCAACGATGAACTAGGTTTTTGTTTATTTGATGCCAAGAGCTCTTTGTTTTATTGTTTGAACCATTTTCGCACAAATTCTTTGTCCTTTGGACGTTGATTAAAAATGGTGAACCTAAATTTCTTCACACGTTAAAATCTGATTTAGGAAAGGGGCACGTTCCCTTTCATAACTTCGTTTAAAGTATGTACAAGTATGTATTTTCTATATTTTCAACTGTAAAAAGTCGGTGTTTGCAAACCCCTTCAAGCGAAGGGGTTGACACTTCAACTGGCCGGCCAGGACGTTGCTCGCCAGTCGCTAAGGCTCGACTGTTTTTGTGTTGATCTACCAACTTATGAAGTTTGCCGCAGTGCATACAACTTTCACCAAGCTGTAAAATCATTCGAGAAAATAATCTGGCCAGTTTTTCACTTTCAGAAATGAAAAAAAGGATCAATGAAAGGTTTTCAAATTATGTGGAAGCTTCAAGAGGACACTGCAACCTTTAAACGCAGTATTGAGGCTATAAACAAAAAAGTTTATAAGAAAAAGAATTATTAGTCTGCCGTTCCCAGCTCATTACAGCGATACCAACCCAAATTCATGAAAATCAAATCTCTTCCTACAAACACTTTGAGGAAGTAGAGGTGAAACTGACAACAGCTCTTGAAAATTTCTCCAAGTATTACGATGAAAACCAACCTAAACCGAAGCCTGGAAAAACTCAAGTCTATGCATTCCATCTTAGAAATAGGGAAGCTAAAAGGAAACTGAACATCACTTGGAGAGAAGAACAACTACTCCACTGCGAAACTCCTAAATACCTTGGGGTGAAGATGGACCGATCCCTCACATTCAAAGCCCACTGTGAAGAAACGAGCCTCAAAGTAAAAGCGCGGAACAACATCATCCGCAAACTTACAGGAACCACCTGAGGTGCCCAGCCAAAAATGCTTAGAACATCTGCCTTGGCACTATGTTTCTCCGCCGCAGAATAAGCAGCACCCGTCTGACAAAACTCTGCACATGCTAAACATGTAGACACAGCCCTGAACGAGACATGACGCATTGCTACAGGCTGCTCACGACCTGCTCCTCTCAATAAGCTGCACCAAATTACGGGTTTAGCACCGCCACGCATTCAAAGGCAAGCTGCAACAGAAGTGGAGAAGAAAAAACAAGAAATCGACCCTAGACATCCTTTGTTCGGACATGACCCTCAACACCCAAGACTGAGGTCAAGAAAAAGCTTCCTACAAAAAACTATGGCAATTCGTTCATCTCCCAGAACTCGCAGAGAGGAGCTTTGGTGAGGCTCCCTAGCTGAAAACAATCACATAAAGGTCAAGGAGGAAATAGCCGAAGGTTTACACGTGCCATACGTGACCTGGGAGACTTTGAACAGACTGCGAGTTGGGGTGTCAAGGTGCAAAGCCAACCTCAGGAAGTGGGGCTTCAGTAATGAGAACGAAACTTGTCAGTGTGGTGACGTACAGGACGAACAACATCTGCTAGTTCGGAGAAACCTACCGGCTGCATGCACTATCTGTGATCTTTCTGCAGCCGGCGAAACTGCTGTGATAACCGCCGAATACAGCCCGTTAAAAAACGTAATCATCTTGCTGCTTGTTCATCTCTTTTTTGTACATATTATTGAATCTGTGTCATAAATACTACCGTACCTATTTAAATTTGCAAAATTGTTATATGAATCAATACTTATTAGTTTTTGTAATTATTTTATGTCCTGGACTCGAAAAATAAAAATAAATTTCTACATTAATTTGTCTCTATAATTACTGAATGTCCGTTGTATATATGGAATTTGTGGTATAACTGGTGACCTGAACAACATTACATTAGTATTTATTTCAGTTGCAGGCTAACACTTATAATACTTATAGCTATCAGGAGCAGCATGTTTTTAGGTTGCTCAGTACCTACAAGCATGTGTGGCAAGAGCAAGCCATTAATGCCTATTTTCCCCTGGGCAACAGGTTAGGTGCTGAAGTGGGGACACCTGGACAGGCATGTTCATGGTGTAGTTATGACCGCACAAAAAATATCAGGTAATAAATTACGTCACATGTTTGTGGGAAGACTGTTAGATACGAAGGAAAAACAACTAACACATTGAAGAGGGTACATATTAAGGTTACAACTATCGCAAAATTTGTTCTTGTACTCCTAACACCACATATAACCAACTCCTGTAGCCCCATGGGTGTTGCATGGAAGCTTACATTTCTGATTCATGAAGAAGGTTGTATTATCTTGTTTTTATGTGGATAAATTTCATCTCAGAAGGATTTTGCGAATACTTAAGTGAATATTTATATATGTTTAAGGTCATATTTGAGCATTCGAGAGAATTATTAAGCGTTATATACTAACATTTTTATGATTCTTTTAATGGTCATTTTTACGAAGCTGTCGAGTTATGTGGCATTTCTCAGAAAATAAATGAAAATGAAGACGAACCAAAGCGATTCTTTTTCAGTTAGCGAGATAATATAACTAGCAGATGACTTCAGGTAATTTGGTGGGAAAATAAATGACTATGGCAGTGAAGAGTATATTAAATGAAGGCAGGCTATAGCAAGAAAAACTTTCCTGAGAAAATGTTAACGTAGAATGCAAATACACGGACAGAAAGAAAATCGCAACAGAAGGAGCTGATCTCACGCAACCTAATTGCAAATTTGTACGTCAGTCCGTTGATTTGATACGTTATGCAGCCATTCACGAAGAGCATTCCAGGGGGTGTTCTCCAAGAGGATAATGCTCGCCCAAGTATCGCTGTTGTCACCCGATATGCTGTACAGAGTATCTACATGTCAGCTTCGCCTGCTCGCTCACCAGATCTGTCTCCAATCGAACACATACGGGACATCATCGGACTACAGCTCCAGTGTCTTTCACAAGTACCATTAGCCGGCGCTGTATTGAGCGACCAAGTGCAGCAGGCATCGATTTCCATCCCACAAACTGACATCCGGCACCTGTGAGAAACATGCATGCACTTTTGCATTCAACATTCTGGCGGTTACATCGGCTGTTAATGCACCATAGTTTCACATTTGCAATGGCTTATCTCATGCTTACGTTGACCCGTAATCTTACAGTGTTAACATTTAAATATTTTATCTAGACAAATGTATTCCAGAAATTTAATTACTCTACGTCAATTATTTTCTGGTACTGCCATTTTTACTTCATTTTTTCTAAATAATTTAAATAGAGCGAAAATTGAAGCGGTTGCAGTATCTGTACCGAAATAGAAACGAGAAATATGTGTTGAGAACTGCATGAAACTTGTTTATAGAGCGAAAGTTGAAGCGGTTGCAGTATCTGTACCGAAACAGAAGCGATAAATATGTGTTGAGGACTGCATGTAAACTCGTTTTTAGGCCTACGACCGTAACTACAAAATACTCGTAATGAAGTATTTCAATTTACTTATAAGTGCGAGAAGGACTCACTAAGAAGCGCAAATTCAATAAAACACAAAAAGAATCACTGTTATTATAAGGAGGTAAGTTACGAATTTAACATATGAAAGTCCGCAGCTCGTGGTCGTGCGGTAGCGTTCTCGCTTCCCGCGCCCGGGTTCCCGGGTTCGATTCCCCGCGGGGTCAGGGATTTTATCCACCTCGTGATGAGTGGGTGTTGTGTGATGTCCTTATGTGAGTTAGGTTTAAGTAGTTCTAAGTTCTATGGGACTGATGACCATAGATGTTAAGTCCCATAGTGCTCAGAGGCATTTGAAACATTTTTTAACATATGAAACTTGAAGGAAGTGCTACGAGGTCAGCGATTAAAATTTTAAGAACCACAGAGGAACGTAAATGGAGAGCCAGACCCTGAAAGTAAAGAGTATGTATGGCAAATGTGCAATAAACTTAGAAAGAAACAGGAAAGATAGAATGAAAATCTGCAGGGAATCTCTCCACACACAATGCTCAGCTCGAAGA
This sequence comes from Schistocerca cancellata, assembly GCF_023864275.1. Taxonomy (NCBI): domain Eukaryota; kingdom Metazoa; phylum Arthropoda; class Insecta; order Orthoptera; family Acrididae; genus Schistocerca; species Schistocerca cancellata. The sequence continues at coordinate 523,575,796 of NC_064630.1, read as the reverse complement.
TAGAAACGTTCCACATCGCGAATTTAGGTAAACATATTACCATAACACAGGAAATACCTTTTTCACCGCCAGTTCTACATACCGTAGCAAGTGGTAGCTACCAGCGACGACAAAAGGAACAGAAACAAAGGAGACATGCTGTCTGTTTCTGTGGTCGACCGCTTCTATGAAACTAACGAACCCAAAATTATACGTGCTCATTAATATATGAGCTTTATCTTATCCATACCGCTAAATAACAGCCAAGAAATGACGCACACAAGAACGTATTTTCGCTAATAAAAGCGAGTGATCGTATCTGCGTTCTTCAATCTACATCAATTAATGAGGGCTGTATGGACTTCTTTCGTCACGCTAAGATTATTATCTTAGTAATAGCCTTAAGGCAATACAGACATGTTAGAAAGAGCTTATCATTTTCCTATATCTCTGTATATCAAGCCATCTGGCTCCGAAGTTCATGAACGTCTTCAAAGATAAGGAACCAACCTCACAGAAGTGGTTCCTACGTCTTTCCTTCGCGGTTGCGTCCATAGATTTCATGGAGGCCTAATGCAGATAAGGGACATCTGATTTTACGCTTTATCACTGCGGTTTTATTTCTACATCTACGTGATTACTCTGCTATTCACAATAAAGTGAAAGGCAGAGGGTTCAATGAACCACCTTCATGCTGTCTCTCTACTGTTCCACTCTCGAACGAAAAAAATGGCTCTGAGCACTATGCGACTTAACTTCTGAGGTCATCAGTCGCCTAGAACTTAGAACTAATTAAACCTAACTAACCTAAGGACATCACACACATCCATGCCCGAGGCAGGATTCGAACCTGCGACCGTAGCGGTCACGCGGTTCCAGACTGAAGCGCCTTTAACCGCACGGCCGCACAGGCCGGCCCACTCTCGAACGGCACGCGGGAAAAACGAGTACTTAAATTTTTCTGTGCGAGACCTGATTTCTCTTATTTTATTGTGATGATCATTTCTCCCTTTGTAAGTGGGTGCCAACAGAATGTTTTCGCAATCAGAGGAGAAAACTGGTGATTGAAATTTCATGAGAAGACCCCGCCCAACGAAAAACGCCTTTGTTTTAATGATTGCCACTCCAATCCACGCATCATGTCTCTGACACTATCTCCCCTATTTCGCTATAATACAAAACGAGCTGCCCTTCTTTGTACTTTTTCGATGTCATCCGTCAGTCCCACCTGATGCGGATCCCACACCGCACCGCAATACTCCAGAATAGAGCGGAAAAGCGTAGTGTAAGCAGGCTCTTTGGTAGACCTCTGGCACCTTCTAAGTGTTCTGCCAATGAATCGCAGTCTTTGGTCTGCTCTACCCACAATATTATCAATGTGATCGTTCCAATTTAGGTTATTTGTAATTGTAATCCCTAAATATTTAGTTGAATTTACAGCCCTCAGATTTGTGTGACTTATCACGTAATCGAAATTTAGGTGATTTCTTTTATTACTCATGTGAATAACGTCACACTTTTCTTTATTCAGGGTCAATTGCCACTTTTCGCGCCATTCAGATATCTTATCTACATCATTTTGCAAGTCGTTTTGATCATCTGATGACTTTACAAGACGGTAAATGACAGCATCATCTGCAATCAATCTAAGACGGCTACTCAGATTGTCTCCTATGTCGTTAATATAGATCAGGAACAATAGAGGGCCTATAACACTTCCTTGGGGAACGCCGGATATTACTTCTGTTTTACTGGTTAGAAGGCGCTTGTGAGGAACGGTGTCGAAAGCCTTCTGGAAATCTAAAATATAGAGTGAATTTGACATCCCCTATCGATAGCACTTACTACTCCAGAGTATAAAGAGCTAGTGGTGTTTCACAAGAACGATATTTTCTGAATCCGTGCTGACTATACGTCAATAAATCGTTTTCTTCGACGTACTTCATAATGTTTGAATACAGTATATGTTCTAAAACCCTACTGAAAATCGACGTTAGTGATAAAGGCCTGTAATTCAGCGGATTACTCCTACTTCCCTTTTTGGGTATTGGTGTGACTTGAGTAATTTTCCAGTCTTTAGGTACGCATCTTTCTGTGAGCGAGTGGTTGTATATAAATGCTAAATGGGGCTATTTTATCAGCATACTCTGAGAGGAACCTGACTGGTGTAAAGTCTGGACCAGAGGCCTTGCCTTTATTAAGTGATTCAAGCTGCTTTGTTACACCAAGGGTGTCTACTTGTATGTTTCTCATCTTGGCAGTTGTTATTCATTAGAATTCAGGAATAATTACTTCATCTTCTTTGGTGAAGGGGTTTCGGAAAACCGTGTTTAATAACTCTGCTTTAGTGGCAATGTCATCAGTGACTTCACCGTTGTTATCGCGCAGTGAAGGTATTGATTGCGTCTTGCCACTGGTGTGCTTTATGGATGACCAGAATCTCTTCGGGTTTTCTGCATTAATTTATAACACAAATAATTAAATATGAATTAACTAAATATTACCCATATTTTAAATCAGCATTTAGAGTTACTCTGAAATATCATCGTTAAATAACCAGAGTCAAATTTAGGCACACTTCGATGCATGATGTACTCGTAAACTTTGACCTGAGAGTTATACGAAGCGATTTATACGTCCAAACGTCGTGGTGCCCACAAATGTAAATGTGCTTATAGGACGATACGTGGTAGGATAATGTTTTTGACGATCGTTTTACCGACAAACGATACTTTCAGTCCAAATTACTATTCTAAAAGGCAAACGGCTCACTGTGATTTCACCGGTAGTAATGTCAAACTGATTGCTGTGCACTCCTTTCAAACTCCGCAGGAACTGCTCCACGACACTGTTGGACTAACAGCCCACAAAACTGGAGGAACGAAATGCTTGAGGCGACCACAACTTCACAATTGATTCGCTATGTAATTACGAAAGATCGAGCTTGGGCATCTTATTAAGCACGCAATGCTCTTCCAACAGAGCAAGCACAGCATATTTACTTTAAAGAATCCACTCACAGTACTGAAGAATGTCATCACTGCTCCTGTTGCTTCTTGCACAGGTAATAAACAAGACAGAAAAAAATAGCGTAACCTATTGTTAATGTGGTCTGAAGGTGACGATGCTATGAATTGCAATCTCTACAGCGCATATATCGCTTATTCTAGTATGAGCCATATAAACTGAGGCGTCAAAATTCATGAGGTAGCGATATACACATATGCAGATGGCGGTAGTATCGCATACACTAGGTATAAGGGGTAGCACATTTTCGGAGCTTTCATTTGTACTTGAGTGATTCATACGAAAAAGTGTCCAACGTGATTATGGTCTCATGGCGGGAATTAAAAAAACTCTGAACACGAAATAGTAGTTGGAACTGGACGCATGGGATATTCCATTTCGGAAATCGTTAGGGAAATCCAGATTTCGAGATCCATAGTGTAAAAAGTGTGCCGCGAATACCAAATTTAAGGCATTAACTTTCACCACAGACAACCCAGTGGCCGACGGCCTTCACATAACTACCGAAAGCAGCGGTGTTTGCGTAGAGTTGACAGTGTCAACAGTGAAGCAATACTGCATTAAATAGCCACAGAGCTGAAGTAGGACTCACGACGAACGTATGTGTTAGGTCAGTGCGGCGAAATCTGGCGTTAATGGGCTATGGCAGCAGACGACCTACGCGAGTGACTTTGTTAGCAACACGATATCACCTGCAGCGCCTCTCCTGCTCTAGTGACCATATCGGTTGGACACTAGACGACTGGAAAGTCGTGGCCTGATCGAATGAGTCCCGTTTTCTTTTGGAAAGAGCTGTCGATAGGGTTCGAGTATGGCGCAGACCGCAGGAAGCCGTGGATCCAAGTTGTCAACAAAGCACTGTGCAATCTGATGATGTGTTTACATAGAATCGACGAGGTCCTCTGGTATGTTCGGCTACTTGATCAGTTGCAGTCGTTCATGGACTTCATGTTCCAAAACAACGATGGAGTTATTCGTGGATAACAATGCTCAGTCTCACTGGGCCGCAGTTGTTCGCGATTGGTTTGAAGAACATTCTGCAAATAGTCGTGGACCAGGAGTACTTCTGCAGTTACTTACGACGATAAATGCAGCATGGCTGCAGGGGACCTCCACCGACTTGTTGAGCCTATGCCACGTAGAGTCACTGCAGTACGCTGGGCAAAAGGAGGTCCGACACGATTTTGGGAGGCATCCCATGACTTTCGCCACCTGAGTTCATTTAAATCGAAACTGGCTCTAAAAAGACACTGTGTGTAACAAAACTGCAAATAGGCTACACAAGCGTAGATATAAATGTCATATCTCTATGGGGTATCATGTAAGGTGGTTGATTCAAAAGCTGAAATGAGTATCCGTTATTGACTTTTATGATTTGTTGCAGATTTTTCTTTTGTGGCGTGAAATATTGATGGCATCAATGCTTGCATTAAAACTAAACTAGGATTCAGTGGATGTTATGCACCCACTGTCAAGTAATTGGAGCCCCCCTCCATTCGGGCCAAGTGTATTGTCATGTTGTGAAATTTCTAAAATCGTCTACAAATTTTGGACATGCTCGTCGAACATAGATGGTGCATTTTTAAGACCGCTGTGATACGCTGTATATCTTCAAAATTTTTATATACTTCCCAATTTATGTATTTACCCTTAGTCTGTATGTTGCTCCTACAGTGTAATTCAGACCTAACATCTTCCTGATTCCTTTACATTCTCTCTTTTTCATCTCTTCAATGTCCATTTTCCGTTTAAAATCGGTGTTTTAGCCCTAGAAAGACATTCTGATATGATAGCTCTGCTGCAACTGAAGATTTTTTTTGAGTCATCTGTCTTCTGAATGGTTTGATGCGGCCCGCCACGAATTCCTCTTCTATGTCAACCTTTTCGTCTCAGTATGGCACGTGCAATCTACATACTCAATTATTTGATGGATGCATTCCAATCTCCTCCAGTTTGAAACGCCCCCCTAGAAAAATTAATGAATTACTGTGCTGATAAACCTCTTACATTATTTAATTTTCAAACAGCTGAGCAAAACTGAACGTACTCAGACATTACTCTCTTTACTTATTCTGATCAACACTAAACTGACACACAATATTTTTAGCGCAACGCAATCTGACTTTCAATAATCCCTACAAGAGAATGGCCCTGACTAACATTAACCTATACCTTTCAAAAATCACTTACCTCACAAAAATCTTCGTTACTCGAACTACTGCAGTACAGCGAGCGCCACTACTGCCAGCTAAATAAAATATTCAAACTACTGAAGGCACTAACTACTGATAGGGATAGTTAGCAAATGAAAGATTTTAATAGAGAACAAACAATGTATTTACCTTAATATTGTTCAAAATTCATAATATATATAGCAGTTCATGACATCCATTCTTACAAATGTACTGTCTCTGATGGACACACGTCCAGATCATCCGCTCTCAAAAATCCGCCATCTCACTTCCCCATATCCACCACTGCTGGCGGCTCACCTCCAACTTCGCAACGCTACGCGCTGTTAACATCCAGCTGCCCAACACTACAATGGCAGACAACAATGCAAACTAGCCACAGACTGCACACAGCACAGCCAGTGATTTTCATACAGAGCGCTACGTGGCGTTACCAATAAGAAAACCTAAACAGCCTGCTTACAAGTTTCTGCCCTCTGCACCCTATACTATGGAAGTTATTCCTTGACGTCTTAACAGACGTCCTATCGTCTTGTCCCTTCTCCTTGTCAGTGTTTTCCACACGTTCCTTTACGATTCTGCACAGAACCTCCTCATTCCTTACCTTATCAGTTCACCTAATTTTCAACATTCGTCTGTAGCACCACATCCGAAATGTTTCGATTTTCTTCTGTGCCGGTTTCCCCACATTCTATTTGTTTTTGTGCTGTTTGAGTGTCCAGGCGTATAATCATTAGATCGCCTGCAAAACTGTGCAGTCTATCATAATATTGGTTCTTCCTCATTTGATTCTTTCGTCAATTTTAGCTTATGTAAATCTTGTTTCACATTTCCAGAGACGCAGTTGGAACTAATGGAGAGACTCCATCACATTGTCTCATTCCCGTTTTAATTTTTAAATGTTCTAAAATATCTTCCCTGAATTGTGCCTTATTTTTTGTATCATTTAGTGTTCCAGTAATAATTGCAGTATTTTGATGTACAGAACCTGTTCTTGTAGAATTTGAAAGCTCTTCTAAAGTACGTAAAAGTACAAAATAATTCTTTATTACAAATTTTTTGCTGTCTGAGAACTAGTTTCAAGGCAAAAATTCGATTTGTGCAAGATCTATTTGCTACGAAACCTTCTCTACACTGACAACTTTTGCTTTTAAGTTGTTGCTGAGTTCGGTCCTGAAGAGAGCGACAATGAGTCAGAGTTTTGTTCAGCACAACAGGAAGAATAATCCTTCTATAATTTTCTCTTCCTTCAGTGGTTGCATCAATGCAGTTTTCTGCTGATCCGGAATTTCCTCGGTCTACCAAATCTTTTGCATGGTCAATGTGATTTCTTTTAAGGTTTTTGAGCCGGCTGATTTCGGGAGTTCTGTGACAATGTTCTGTTATTAGGCTTTAAATGTTCCAGTATTTTCTATTCATTGGGAGCATTTGAATCCGGATTGAATTTAGGGGAATGTCTGGTGTGAATATTTCTGTGGACTTTGGTCAGTGAAGAAGCTTTCTGAAATATTTGCAAAGTTTTCTGCAGTGACCTTGGTTGTTAAGTATCAATTGTCTATTTTCCTTCTTGAAGCAACGACTTTAGGATTGGTTCTAATTTAGTTCCGCATTAACTATTCTGTTAAAAGTCATAGTGTTGTTTTTATTGGGAGTGTATTCCTGTTTCACAGTTGATTGTTCTCATTTTGCCTCTCTCGGGAAATGACAGTAATATGGATAGAAAAGAAAGTTCTAAAACAGAACCCTGAAGATGCTCTACGTCGTATATCTTTTGTTGCTCTGTGATCAAAATGTAATTTTTTGTAAACTTGAATTTATATAATACGAGCCCTAATTTTTTTTATCCGTGAGAGGGTGAACACAATATGAAACCCATATTTATCTTTAACTAGCTTTTCTGCAATGAGTACTTTTTTCCTAAGTGAGAAATATGTTGGTTTGTTTGTTTTTCAAACTAGCAGTAACAAGAAGAGCAAATGTTGCTCAAGTTAGCCATTTCATTTGAGTAACATGCTTGTTACAGCAGTCACATGTTTCCTCGAATTCAACTTTTCATCAGTATGCACTAGCAAATATATTGAGCATTCTAGCCCATTCACAGACTCCATGTGCTGCCCTAACTCTTGGAGTTATTCTGTTTCCTGAACAGATCTGAATCTATATTTTTTCGAAATTAATGGAGAATCTATTTCGGAAAAGCAGTTACTAACTCTTTGGAAAACGTTATTAACATTTTCTCCTGTTGCTGCTTTTCCATTCAGATTAATGATATATCTGTAAAATCCCCCACATCTGTTTTGTGTGTTTAAAGTCGAAGCGTGAATCTGCTAAAATTTTCAATTAAAATACACTCCTGGAAATGGAAAAAAGAACACATTGACACCTGTGTGTCAGACCAACCATACTTGCTCCGGACACTGCGAGAGGGCTGTACAAGCAATGATCACACGCACGGCACAGCGGACACACCAGGAACCGCGGTGTTGGCCGTCGAATGGCGCTAGCTGCGCAGCATTTGTGCACCGCCGCCGTCAGTGTCAGCCAGTTTGCCGTGGCATACGGAGCTCCATCGCAGTCTTTAACACTGGTAGCATGCCGCGACAGCGTGGACGTGAACCGTATGTGCAGTTGACGGACTTTGAGCGAGGGCGTATAGTGGGCATGCGGGAGGCCGGGTGGACGTACCGCCGAATTGCTCAACACGTGGGGCGTGAAGTCTCCACAGTACATCGATGTTGTCGCCAGTGGTCGGCGGAAGGTGCACGTGCCCGTCGACCTGGGACCGGACCGCAGCGACGCACGGATGCACGCCAAGACCGTAGGATCCTACGCAGTGCCGTAGGGGACCGCACCGCCACTTCCCAGCAAATTAGGGACACTGTTGCTCCTGGGGTATCGGCGAGGACCATTCGCAACCGTCTCCATGAAGCAGGGCTACGGTCCCGCACACCGTTAGGCCGTCTTCCGCTCACGCCCCAACATCGTGCAGCCCGCCTCCAGTGGTGTCGCGACAGGCGTGAATGGAGGGACGAATGGAGACGTGTCGTCTTCAGCGATGAGAGTCGCTTCTGCCTTGGTGCCAATGATGGTCGTATGCGTGTTTGGCGCCGTGCAGGGGAGCGCCACAATCAGGACTGCATACGACCGAGGCACACAGGGCCAACACCCGGCATCATGGTGTGGGGAGCGATCTCCTACACTGGCCGTACACCACTGGTGATCGTCGAGGGGACACTGAATAGTGCACGGTACATCCAAACCGTCATCGAACCCATCGTTCTACCATTTCTAGACCGGCAAGGGAACTTGCTGTTCCAACAGGACAATGCACGTCCGCATGTATCCCGTGCCACCCAACGTGCTCTAGAAGGTGTAAGTCAACTACCCTGGCCAGCAAGATCTCCGGATCTGTCCCCCATTGAGCATGTTTGGGACTGGATGAAGCGTCGTCTCACGCGGTCTGCACGTCCAGCACGAACGCTGGTCCAACTGAGGCGCCAGGTGGAAATGGCATGGCAAGCCGTTCCACAGGACTACATCCAGCATCTCTACGATCGTCTCCATGGGAGAACAGCAGCCTGCATTGCTGCGAAAGGTGGATATACACTGTACTAGTGCCGACATTGTGCATGCTCTGTTGCCTGTGTCTATGTGCCTGTGGTTCTGTCAGTGTGATCATGTGATGTATCTGACCCCAGGAATGTGTCAATAAAGTTTCCCCTTCCTGGGACAATGAATTCACGGTGTTCTTATTTCAATTTCCAGGAGTGTATTTTGGAACTCTTTGAAATACTTGATTCGGTTTTTACAAAGCTGAATTGTAAGAATGCTTAAGCCACAGTACAATATTCTGTATGAATCTTAGCCTATATTTACCTCCCACTCTATACAAAATCTATATATTACCGAAATTATGTACCCACAAACTGTTATCCAACTTACACTCGTAAGCTAATCTTTGACTAAACAGAACCTAATTTGAAATGAATCGTAACTGGTCTGAAGACTACTTGTGTTTATATTAAATGTGCAACAGAAGTAACACTTTAACTAGCTCTAGTCAATGATTTTACATCCCTCGTGTGTTGAGAACACCGTAGCATATTTCTCAAAAGCACAACAGCAAACAGCAGCAGACAGCGACGGAGTTAGATTTTTTTTAAAAATAATATTTACAAACGATATTCAAACTGTTGCATATGACATGGTTCAATGTGGTAATGAGCAAAGATAAACCTTGTTCAAACAGTGGTATGGGGAGAGTAACTATTCCTGTGAAATGATATTCCAAGACAATCATTTGATATCTTAATGCATGGCTCAGGGAAGTGGGGTGGTTTTTCTCTTAGCTCTGAGAAAGTTAACTAGCTGACGATAATCATTCCAACAAACTAGCTGCGCAGTGCTCCAGTCTTACCTTAAACTTCTCCTCAAAAGTAATAACATGATTCAAACTTTGTATTTTTCATGTTGCAATATATACATCATATTCATACTTGCTGTCCTATACGTTAAATCTTACTTCATCTAACAGATGCAATCACAAGCCAACACAGCACTGCTGAATATGTCCGTCACCTACTACACTTCAACTAAGAATGTACCAGATGCGCAGAGACAAAGACTGTGCCACAATAAGACCAAAGACTGTTTAACAGTAACATAACTTGCTCTCTCTCTCTCTGACATGCATACTTACAAAACTGAAAATAACATGCCAACCTTACATATTCTCCATTTTCCCCAGATATAATTTTGTACAAGGGTCATTTCAGATCGAAATGGGACGAGGACAAAATTCTAGACATTATGGATAGGAACATACAAAACCATAAACGTATGAATGAAGTAATCAATAGAATTCACCACATCTAGGTTAACATGTTTAATGATGTCTATGAGAACTTTCTCCACAGGGCTATTTTGGAAGTTTGTATGTCACATTTTGTGTCGTAGTAAGTAGTATTGGTGACCTACACTGTTTCTGTAGCACACAGGAAGTAGGTTAGTGTGTCTATATCACACAAGGCCGACGTATCTGACGCACTGTCACAAATGGCAGTAGTAATTTGCACGATGAAAGTGCAAAGAAAAGTGCCCTTATCACAAATGACTATTTTTTTTTAGGAATTATGTTACTGTTGTGGAAAGTTATTTGGAAGCAGACTCAGTGAGACTAAGTACAGTTCTCAGTTGACAACCCCACACATGCACAAATAGTAAAGTTTGTAGTAGTTCTATTTGAAGCAGGCTGCAGTCCCATTGATAACTCCTAAGCCATCTTGTAGTATCGAAGAGTACCTTATAAAAGTCAACGACAGCTTGTATCGGTGAAGTATGCCAACATTTGGCACAGAATTTTTCAGTATAAAATCATTAAACATATTTCATCTGCCCTGACAATTCTCATTCATTTATGGTGAATGATCAATCAGTTACAATTTGTTACAATAAAATATATACATACCTATGTTAAGACAAGAGTAATAAGATTTTACACAGTAGTACATATGGACTCCACATCTAGCACATGTAGCAACAGATTTCTATGTCGATAAAAATGCAAGTACAACAATAAATTACAGAAACATGAGACAAGTAAATAATTTGAAACTGTACAGTAATAGGTATGGTAAGAAACAGTTATTATATGTGTACAGAATGACCTACAGAACATTCAAAATATTTTCAGATGAATATATATGTGTGTGTTCATCAGTAAAATACGTAAAAGTACAGGGTGTAAGGTACAAAGAAACACAGAAGGATAGTGATCACACACAAGCAAGAAACACACAAAGACAATGGTCATACACACAGGTAAGGTGAACACAAATATATAATTAGAGAAACATGAATTAAGGAGTAACCAACGTTCCCATCAAAGAATACTTTATGCAATCAGTCAAACGTCAGTCTGTATTACACCTGATTTCATCAAAATTCCAACAAATACAACAGTTTCCCTTATCTCTTTGCTTCTTTCTGTCATATATTTCATACATTCTTATAGGTTCATATTATTTAGCTCTACTGTCCTACCTAACAATTTGAAATCTTTCCCCTATCTAATCATTTCTCATATTCGCCCTACCTTGCCAAAATATTATCATATGCCATGACAAAAAGAATAAAACTGAAAAGTAGGAAAAAAATCATTATTCGAAATATTTCCTGTATCTCATTTCTCGTATTGCCTTTTTTCTTTTATTCTAAGTACATGTCTATCCGTGTCATATCTCCCGAGTCATGACTTTCATTTTCACTTCGAAAAGTTCACAGACACAAGGCTGATGGACAATATTGCAGTGACATCGCATCATATATATCTAATGTTTATCTCTTAATTAAAGGAAAGGCAGATTAGTTCTACAGAATTCAGTAGCAGTTAAATTTTGAGTGGATGTAGCTATACACAGATCAGAAAAAATGTCATCCATCGATATAGTTAAACAGACTACATCACAAACACAAGTGACAAAAAGTTCACTGAGGTACCATATGCTAAAAGAGTGTGTCACAGTACAGAGTAGCAATCAGTGCTCAGCCAAATCTGTGGAAAACATTTTCTTGCACAGATGGAGACAAGAACGTACACTTCTCGAACTACTGCAAAATTTGTGTAATTGTTACATGTTGCGCTTTTCCGGTGAAATTAAGATAAAAAATGGTGCTGTATGTTTAGTACAGAGAGATATAAGATCGACATCGCCGCCCTCAGTGAAACACATCTTAGTGACTCCGGAGACCTGTGTGAACAGCACGGAGTTTACACCTACTACTGGAGTGGGAAACCATCTACCGAAAGGGCGGAAAGTGGCGTAGGCTTTGCCATACGCAATGAACTGGCGTGTTCACTGACGGAATTTACAAAAGGCATCAGCGACAGAATCATAACGCTCAGACTTCAACTAACAATCGAAGAAATACATTCACCTGATGAGTGTCTCCGCACCTACACTGCCATTTGCCGGCCGCGGTGGTCTAGCGGTCCTGGCGCTGCAGTCCGGAACCGCGGGACTGCTACGGTCGCAGGTTCGAATCCTGCCTCGGGCATGGGTGTGTGTGATGTCCTTAGGTTAGTTAGGTTTAAGTAGTTCTAAGTTCTAGGGGACTTATGACCTAAGATGTTGAGTCCCATAGCGCTCAGAGCCATTTGAACCATTTGAACACTGCCATCTCCAGAGGAAGAGAAGTAAAAGTTCTACCAAGATCTCCGATACGTACTTAAGGGCATTCCTTCTGCGGATAAAGTCCTGTTGCTCGGAGATTTCAATGCTCGGGTTGTCAGTGATTTCAATGTCTGTAATGGAGTCATTGGTCACCATGGAATTGGAAAATGCAATTCAAATGGTCTTGCTCTTTTAACCTTATGTGCTGAATTTCAACTCTGTTTGAAAAATACATATTTTCGGATATCCGATAAATATAAAACGACGTGGATGCACCCAAGATCTAAACAACTTCTAGATGTGATCGTACGGAAAAAAAGATCTTGGTGAGGTACTGATGACACGTGCATAAGAGAGACACTCAGTTTCGGACAGACCATCGACTAGTGAGGTCCAAATTAAACATAACTTTGAAAGCACCACGCCGAGTGCCACACAAAATACCATCAAAATTATCCTGAAAAATCTTAGTCCACGATCATACTATGAGAGCAAAACTGGACGATACACTCGGTTGTGATGGGCTTTTGATATCCGTTTGACTTGTATAGCTACCAAACTGCGCAGATGTGCCAAAGAAGTCTTGGGAAAACTTCAGAAAAAGAACCAAGATTGGTTTGACGATTCAGATGCAGAGATCAAAAAGCTTGTTAATGACTTCAGAGCAGTCCTGATCTTGACAAGCGTAAAGTAGCACATTATAACCTGAAAGTGAAGGTGAGCACCCTCATAGACAAATGGTGGCTGAATAAAGCCAATGAAATGCAATCTTACGCGGACACAAACCAAACAGGCAGATTTTTCGAGTGCCTGAGAACTATCTTTGGTCCAAAGTCAAGAAAGATAGCACCTGTTTATGACAAAGATAAAACCTGTCGGTTCACGCAACAGAGTGATATCCTTGCTCGGTGGGCAGAATATTTTGATGACTTTCTTAATCCCAACCATCAGACGACTGATATTCCATACATAGAATCACTTGAAGGCCTGCCAGTCGACGAACAAGTTGCTGATGCGCCTTCGTTCAGTGAATTAATTTAGCATTGGCTACGATGAAGAATAACAAATCAGCAGGATTAGACAACTTACCATCAGAACTTTATAAATATGGTGAACCAAACATTACGAACCCACTGTCTGTTCTAATTTCAAAGATTTGGGAGTGTGAAATAATTCCGCAGGATTGGAAAAATGCCTGCATTTGCAAGATTTACAAAGGCAATGATGACATTTCTGACTGCACTTCTCACATGGAAATCTCTCTTCTCTCAGCAGCATGGAAAGTCCTGGCTCACATACTCAACAACCGGCTAACGCACCTTGCAGAAAAGTGCTACCAGACACCCAGTGTGGCTTCCGCCTGAACAGACGCACAGTGGAGGCCATATTTGTTGTCAAATTTAAGACAAAAGCTTAGAGCAGCATCATCCTCTGTTCACGAGCTTTGTAGACCTGGAAAAAGCATTCGACCGAGTCCCACGGGAAGCACTCTGGATTATACTAAAGAAAACCGGCTGCCCTGACAAAGTTATTAACTTGATTAGATAGTTTCATGACAACATGATGACAAAAACCCGTCATGAATACGAGCTTTCAGACCAGTTTCCTGTGACATGCGGTGTAAAACAAGGCTGTGTATTGGCTCCCACACTCTTCTCACTTTATTTCGCAGCTGTTACGAGAGACGCGACCAAAGCCTGCAGTGGTCAAATGTGTCTTGACTCGAGTCTTCAACATCTCACGCCTCAGAACAAAAAGTCAAGGAAATAAAATATCTATCTTAGAAATTCTTTACGCAGATGACGTATGTATGATGACTAATTCTCCTGAATCTCTCCAAACGTACATTAACCTGCTAAATGACTCCTGCAGAAGATTTGGTTTAGTCATAAGCATCACCAAGACGCAAGTACTTCAACAACCACTCAGGGGTTCCAATACAGACGACTGCAGTATTAAGCTGGACAACAAACATTTGGGAAACGTGTCATACTTTAAATATCTAGGTAGCCAAATTAGAGGCGACAACAAACTGACAACAGAAATTGCAGCTCGTATAGCCAACGCAGCCTCAGTTTTGGGCAAACTGAATCACCGAGTATGGAAATCACATGATCTCAGACTACAAACTACAATTGCGGTCTACAAAGCAATAATATTACCAACTTTACTCTACGCCTCGGAAACCTGGTGATGTTATAAGGTTGACATTAGGAGGCTAGACATCTTTCACCTTCGCTGTCTGCGATCAATTCTCCGCATGAAATGGGAAGACCGTGTTCCAAACACGGAGATTTTGCGTCGCGTTAAACTGCCTGGCATTGAAGCTCTCTTAATGAAACACCAGCTGACATGGAGTGGCCGTATCATATGCATGGACGACTGTAGACTTCCCAAAGCGGTGTTCTACTCAGAGCTCTCGTGTGGAAAGCGGCGGCAAGGTGGCCAACATTTGAGGTGTAAAGACACCATCAAACGCCTCCTCACAGCCTGTGGCATTCCGAGCAAACATTGGGAGGAACTTGCATTGCACCAATGAGAGTGACGCTCAACTGTACACAAGTGTGTGGAACAATTCGAGCATATCCGCCTATAGAACCTGGAAGACAAACGAAAGCTCCGCTAATCTAAGCCCAAGCCTAATTACACCTATACGTATAACTCCACTGAGCGAATGTATTGCACTTCGATCGACCGTATCTTCAAAGCAAAGATCGGTTTTGCAAGCCACATCCAAGCCGCCACAACACGGATAAAACGACTGTTGCCGGACACTGCGAGGAGACGTCATCAAAGAGTTTGAATAATTTCCATCAGATAGTTATGAATTCCACATCAAAGAAATAACTGCGTTGCCTCATGCCACGTTACCTTCATTCACTATGATCACCTAGCCACATCTTTTCAAAAACTCACCTTTTACGCTTATAAACACGAAATGCATCGACATGGCATAAAATTGACTGTTGAAAGAAACAGGGTCGCTGTGTCCTAACCATAACTCACTTACACTTCCTCAACATTAATCAGCATAATCATTACCACATTCTATTACAGTATGCGTCATAAATCTCATAATTATCATCTTGTGTACCTAACCAACATAAACCTCATTGTCGTATGACAACATTAACCATATTTGCTGTCTGCGTCTCAATATACGCTACACTTCAAATAACAGTTCTCTGTTTTTGTCCACTTATTTACACATAAACCTCACAGCTACGTTCGTAAATATCTCACTTCAATAAACACAACTTCACTACCTCACAACAAAACCTGAAAAACGTTTTTTTCCAAATAACTATTACCCTTCTTTCGAGACAACAAAATTACTATCCTAACAGCATGTGTATCTCATCAAAAGTGGTAAAAAATGTTATATATCTCAGTATTGTCATCACTGTGTAAAGTCAAAAGTATTTCTCAGGTGAACAACACATTTCTGATAACTTGTTTATCCTCTCAGAACTGGTTTAAAACTACTGTCTATGTTCATTTTATTAGAAATTATTTGTTTTTATTCGGATCCTAGGTGGAATTTCGAAGTTCGTAGAAGTTTATATAGCGTAAGCGTGGTGGCAGCAAATCGCTAGATTTGATGTGTGATAAACGAAATTTGTTGCGCAATGAAAGTGGACCAATTCTTGTAAAAAGTTGCCCGCCGCGAGGCGTGAGTCACTCTGGCATGCGGTGAAACAGCATTGCTTATCGCTAACCATTGCTGTGCGCTGTGATACAAGAAATATTTTCGAAATAGGTGACATGTAATTCTACCATCTGGGTATAGCTTTAGTCAAAAGGAATATTTTCTTTATGGCTTGATATGTGAAGTGCAATGAAGTCTCTTGCTCTTGTGTGTCTTAATAGTTTCAGTTTCGTCCTGTATTGCTTCATCGTCATTGATTATCTCTTGGATTTGGTGGTCTGACTTAAATTATTTCTATCTGTCACGCTGGGCTTGCCCTTCCAGAATTTTGCCACTGTGGATTATAACGTAGATTACTGTGGCCCTGTTGGTTGCCATTTGACTGTGCCATATAACTTCTGGATTTGATCTACCTGATTGTGCCTATGATAATTTGTATGATTACTATCTGATTTACCGTACTGTCTGTGATTATTTTGATTGTTATGATGTTATGGTTACACCCGTTGTCATTTCCATAACTCCTGTGATATGTGATTGTAAGGTGACACTAAATGCTCCAGAAATTAGTTCTGTCACAAAAATCGTTACTCAACTGCGAGAATTGTACATCGTACAGACGATGTCGCTTAGCCCATTGTGAATGTTTTTATGGTTGTGTTTGTTATGCGACTTCCCACAGGTTTTCTTTTCACGCGGTACAAAAGCAACTTGCGTGTCATAGTGTCTGCTGCGACTGTTACTGTGTTTTTTCGTTAAACCATTGTCACTCTCCGATTCCAATTCCTGAAGTAATGTTTGAAATGCTTCCCTGTCATCTTTACATCTTCCGGCCAAAATTACGTGTCTCAAATATGTAGATAAGTTTGTTAAACAAATGCGAATTAGCTGTGACAGACCGTATGGGTTTGATATGTACTGTTTCTGCGTTCCACGTCTTCAAGATATTTGCTGGACTACAGAAGTCGGGTTGTTCAAAGTTCCATAACATTATAATGATATTTTTTACCAGATATTGTGTGGCCTGCGACCAGTCGGCTGGCAAAAATGCTTAGTAGAAATCATTTACGCTTTCGCAATCTTTCACTATTGAGCGCACTCTTGCTGCAGGATCATTTTATAAGTAACCGCAGAGAAATTGTAATTTATGCCCAAGTGGACAATTTGGTGAATATAAAAATATAAGAACTGTTCAAATCATGCTTGGGGTTGAATTTAGTTATTGTAATTCCTGAAAACTTTGAATGTACGTACTGCGAAAACGTGTTTCTAATTGTGAACCAGATTGTTCTCTATTGCACCACGTCGGCGATTCATAATCGTATCTGGATGTATGGTATTGTTCTCGTGTAAAATCACGTAAAGGCCATAAATTTGTATGGTCACCAAAGTTTTCTTAGTGTGAATGCAAACGGTCAGATTCGTCCTTTTTGTCCTCGTTTCTTTAAATACGCCAGACTTTTTCATTCATAGTGTTCCTATAACACTTATTTTCCCGATTAATTTTCTCCTGGTTGTCTCTAAAATTTATTAATGACTGGTATTCTGCTGTGTCTGAAAACTGTACTGGGAGCATGCCAATTGAATCTCTGTCTGCAGTGGCAGACAAATTTGCCATTTTCATTATCAGGTCGTCAACTTTGCTTTAACTGTTCGTTTTGTTCTTTTTTAATATGAAAG
Source organism: Schistocerca cancellata (assembly GCF_023864275.1). NCBI lineage: Eukaryota > Metazoa > Arthropoda > Insecta > Orthoptera > Acrididae > Schistocerca > Schistocerca cancellata. The sequence goes on along the minus strand of NC_064630.1, from coordinate 523,558,097 downwards.
TTTCCTCTTGTTCGCTAATTTCTTTTGACCTTGTGTTAAGCTGTTCGTTACAATGTTTTGGCAGTATAACAATTGTATTCGGAACTACAGTGCTAATTTTAGCTAACAGTTCGTCCTTCTCATTACGCTGGTTTGTTTTCAAATTTTCGTGTTCTCTTTCAAGGTTACGTATTATAGTTGCAAAACTTTCTGGCAGATTAAGAATTTCTCATTCTGGAAGACGATTATTGGTTGAAGGTCATTTTCAATTTCTTCCCTAATCTCAACTGATAAATTTTGTATTTTAAATTTCATTTCTTCTTGTGATTTTCTATTCTCTCCATGAGATTTGTCGATTTTCTTAGTCATTTCATCTTGTGTTTCGTCTTTTTTCTTACTCATTTAATCTTTTGTTTCTTTAAGTATCTGACGACTTGGTTCTACAAAAATCACGCAGTGTGGTACTATAAAATTGTTCACTGGAGGAGTTGTGGGCTGTGTTCTTTTAAAAGACATTGACACAAAACCTGATTCTGATGTGACTCTGTAAGCTTTCACTAGACTGTGGCGACATATTGCCGAACGACCATCGTTTGCTCTATTTGATTATTTTTCTCTAAATTGGCCGCGGCCGGCATTTTCTAAGTATTCGCCACGTGAGTATCATGACTCGTACAAAATTCCTAAACATACAAAAATGCAACATAATTCCCACTTCTACGTATGTTCTCACTACTCTAGCTTAGACAAACGAATGACCCTATAGAGGATGATGACCGCCCTTTTTAAGTACAAGAGACACTATAAAAAATTGCTTACGTAAAAGTGTTTCCCATAGACACTTTAAACTATTAATCTTACTCTAAACATATGAGTGATGAATCGAATAAAATGAATATTTCCTCAGCTTTTCGCTGCTACTGTTAATTTTATGCTCAGTTCACTAGTTTGCTCAATAACCGAAGTGTTGTGAATATAAATGCTACTTGAGGTTTCTTGCTGTTAACAAATCAGAAACAAAGTACGTTTATACTCCTACATAAATAACTAAGTCTAAATTGATATGTTACTACTGCTTTCAGTACATTATTAATTTTCGTAAAATCGGCGTTTTTCCGCTCGGAGTGCATATTCTGGCATGTGCTTTCAAATATATAATATTTATAAAATTCTACTAGTATGTTCTGATAGAGCTCCACGAGCTCTGACCATGGACACATAGTTTACAGCAATTGCACAAGGTAACGGAGAAGTATTAATTTTAGAGTTCATTTTAGCTGTAAAATATTTGATACCGAAGAACGACTTGCTTCATCGGCAGTTCCTTTTGACGTACGCACTTGTCTCGTTTTTGTCTTTTTAGAGGAGTTACTCGCTGTTTTGGTAATTGTGTATGATCAGCTTTTATTCATTTTATGTCCATTTGATGGTCAGGATAGTTGCTCATTTCGTCCATGGTTGGGCATCCCTTCCCTACTCCTGACCAACGGCTAAGGGCATCGGGTTTTTCCAGCCAGTGAAGTGGCACGAGTTTACCTGCTGCTCTCTTTCAGACGTGGAATTTCTCATGATGTTAGTAACCGCTGATTAATGTCCAAATACTACAGTCGTCTGCCGAGAATCGCCGGCACCTCTTGACGAACGCCACAGCCCTGGCATGTCGCGCAACTGGGCGCAACCCAGTGCAGCCGACACGCTCACTTTGCTGTCAAATTCACGCGCGCTGTCGCCTCTCTCTTTCCTGCCACAGCATGACGCTCTGGCACAGCCGCATCTGCTGCTTGAAGCTTTGGCATTCGATCGTATCGGGCTATAACCTCATAGTGTACATATTTCAGTTACGGAATAGCGAAGCTCAGGGCGAAATGGGCTTACCCATGGCAAGGCAAACGACTTCAGTATTATAAACGTAGGCTTCCGAGGCCATTGTCAAAGTCAATAAAACTTTTCTGGCTTTGTGATCGCATTGTCAATATGTAAAGCTACCGACTTTCGGTCGCTGTTGCAAGTGATATTCTTCAGGGGCGACCCACCATATCTGAACACGAAAGATATGTCCGACTATGACAACATATCAAGTCAGCGGTGGCAGAACACCAGGATTAGTGCGGCAAACAGATAGATTTCTGGTGAAGCTCGTGTACTGGCGAAACGGTATCTTACTTTCTGGAGGAAGATTAAAGAAGCAATAGCAATAGCCAAGCGATCTGCCGACATGAACGGAGAAGAGAGGTACCAACTTCCGACGTCTTGGCAGCCATCAGTAGAAGCGTTACGGGACTACACCTCATGTGAAGCAATAGACACAAACGTGTGGGAGACCTCAGCGGCCGCAGGAACATAGTGTACTAGAGCGCCTCAGTCGGAGCTAGAATGCAGGATAACAACGCCACGTCACAACTGCCGCCTGTTTTTCCATTCGCCGGTTTCCACCAATCAGAAGCAGTAATGCAAACACTAAACAAAACATCGGGTTTCCACCAATGAAGAGAAATAATACAAACACCAATAAAGAACTTCTAATATCCATCCTCTTCATCCTTAACGGCCTATCAGAATTAGATAAAAGCCACGTCTGCAGGTAAATAAGAAATAAAGTTTTCTCATTCAGCAGTAAACAAAAACGTCCTGAGAAACGTCACTTGCAACAGTGACTGAAACGTCAGTAGTTTTACATGTTGGCAATACGGTCACAAACCCAGAAAAAGTTATTGACAACTTCAGTATTGTCCAACACCTCTACTTCTGAGTATTACTCTTGCCTTAAGGCCAGGCTCAAGGTCAGTGCAAGGACCAATATTCTGACGAAGCTCACAGCCACCAACAGAAGCGCTAGTCCTCACATCCTGAGAACGTCTTGCTTTGTGTGTTTCAGCTGCATATACACCTCACCTGTTTCAAGTCTTTTTACTCACACTGCTGTCAGACTGTCCTAATCTTGTTGGAATGTATGAAAGCAACTCCTGTCGAGAAACTTTATCCGGCAGTTGGAGTAGCTCCGTCCACTATCAGAAGGGTCGTTGTTCTCAATGCGACGAAGGCGAAGCAGATCAGTGATCCACGTCATCATCTACACGTTGAAATGAAGTGATAGTATGGCATTACGATAAGCGTCGTTGCGTCACAACCAGTGGAGGGAACTCCTGAGTCTAACTGTGTTACAAGATGCCATTGGACATTCTTGCAATGGAAGATCTATCCCCGGATACGAACTGCCCTACCCTATTTGGATGGGCGTTCCCCGTTGCAAGATCAATATACAAAAACCGGGCATCCTTCCAGCTGAGCGGGATTTGTCCTACAAGTGCAAAACAACTCAATATGAGGTCAACTTGCTCTAATGGAACAACCTTGCTCATTATAGGATTCGATCGAGGCAAATAACTAGGTAACTGGAGTTGGTGCGTTTTGGAAATATTAACTAGTCACGGAGATGAACAGAGCTGCACATCATAATTGCGTAGAAGATAAACTCAAAACTACTTACTTTCTAGAATAAATCTCTTCTTATAGTGAATGTTTATTTATGTCATGGAATGCTACTAAAACTTCTTAAAGATGTTCGATTATTCACGTTACTATTGGGCTGGTAGATATATTCGTAGCGTTTTTGTTTTGGATATTGGTATTCCGGATGCTCTGGATTTATTCATCGATTGTCATTTTTATTCGTTGTTGAGTTTACAAATTGTCATTTTGTCATTTTGAGATAGTGAGTGGAGCTGTGGACGCTATAAAATGGAGTACCAAGTGGAGAAATCGGAACATTTCACACATATAACTCTTCTGTTTAAGCTCAGCAGAAAGGTGACAGGATCGGAGGTAGAAACATTTGCACCATGTGGGTAGCTAATGCCATTGCTCAAACCAGGCCAAGGAAATGGTTTTCTCGTTTTAAGAAGGATTGGTTTGATGTGTGTGTGTGTGTGTGTGTTGGGGTTTATGGGCGCTCAACATCGAGGTCATCAGCGCCCGATTGGTTTGATATTAGTGACTCCCCACCTTCAGGAACGTCTTCGGGGTTTGGTGAAGATAATTTAAATACATTACACCACCATGATTCACTTCAGTGTACTCGATAAGTGGCAGATGTGATGAACTACGATCAATCCACCATCGTACGACATTTCCATGCAATGGGGAAGGTTCAAAAGTCATATGTGTGGGTACCTCATGCTCTAAGCCAAAATCACAAAAATCGGGGGATGGTCATATGTGTATATCTGCTTGCTCTTCATAAATTGCCTAGTGAACAAGACCGACCGTTCCTATCCTATATCGATACTGGTGACGGAAAATGGTGTCTTTATGCTGATATAAGGAAAGGAAAAGTAATGGCTGAGCCCAAACGAAGCAGCAACTGCCTGTACAAAGACCTGCGCGCATCCACAAAAGATGATGTTACGCATCTGGTGGAACAGCAACGGCGTTGTGTACTGCGAATTGCTTCCCCGAGGTGTAAACATCACTGCTGACATTTCTTGTCGACTGCTGAGACTCCTTTCAGATGCAGTCCATGAACAACGACCAGGAAGACTGCGTGAAGTGGTGCAGCTCCACATAACTCCCACCGCATTGAGCTACACTGACGAGAAAAACTACCCAGGAGTTGGGTTGGGAAGTTATTCTACACTCACCTTATTCATCTGATCTTACGCTCTCAGATTCTTACATTTTTCGCTTTCTCTAGAACAACATTCAAGGAACTTCTTTTCCGGATGAAAATGTGCTAGGAACGTGGCTCGACGAGTTCTTCGCCTCAAAACCACACGATTTTTACAACCGCGGAATCGAAAAGTTACCCCAGCGTCGGCAGACTGTTAGAAATAGTGAAGGATCACTAAAGTCTCTGTTATGTGTATCTGTTGTGTAAACTTCGGAAAATCGCTATGAACTTGTGCATGAAACCAATATTTCAGCTATAAAGCACGCTATTGAGATAGAACATAATACGCAACAAATTGTTTCCTTTATATTAAACTTTAAGCAATCTTTTTCATAAGAGAAATAAGATGGTGAAAATCTATATGTGTCAATTAGCTTTACGAAATTGAAGACTCAATATGATGTTTCTGTCTCTCTTCAGCTGCTTAACATGAGGGATTTCAAAACAAAGCAATTTTGTTCCCATATCATTATTTCAATTAGACGTGTTTAGCATTACTTGAAATTGGAGATAAGATCAGAGCTAGTATTGTAGTGTAGGCATTCAGAGAGATTTGAGAGACAGCTCATTAACAGAAACAGGAGTGGCCGCAGCTACATTGAGTGCCATAACACTAACGTGCGAATATAGGGAGAGGAGGGTTAAATGTCCCGTCGACGACAAATTTGTTAGAGACACACAGGAGAAGGAAATCGATCATATCCTTCTGAAACAAACTATCCTGGCGTTTAAAAACCAGAATCTGGGTAATCAGACGTGGATCTGAACCGCTGTCCTCCTTAATGCGAAACCATGGCTACATCACCTCGCTCACTACTAGCTTACGTTAATGGCGCGGAGGTCATGAATTAGACATTGTACTTACTTACCTGTTGCTGAAGATGGCGAAAGTATCATTTTCAATATGTTCTAGGCATATAATAGGTATTATACGAGTACAGCTGTGATTAGTATAAAAACGAATTTCTGGAGTACTTTATTAATCTTCTTTATTAATCTCGGTAGCTAAAGATAATATCACACCAATTTTTTTTCCATTTTAGTGGTGAATTTACCAATGCCTTTACGGCTTACGTGTTGTTATATGAAGTAAAGTAGGATCACGAACACAACTATCTCCCTCACGACGTTAAACAATTTGCTTGGAGGGCGCTCTTCGAGAAAAGCATGAGCTTCAGAAAGCGAAATACATTATTCTCTCTTTTTTTTCTTTTTTTACAAAACGTAGATACCTGTTTTGGGAAAAACCATCAATCCCTGTTTTCTGCTTCCTCGCACTGCTAATAGAACTGGTATTCTGTGTACCAATCCGAAAAATGGCATTAACATCCTCCAGGGTGGCATGAGCTGCCGATTGCGGTATATGAAGAGATATGTTAAATGCAGATGGAATTTATAGTTCTGGTCTCCGAAGCCAGAGTGTCAGTTTACTTTACTTGGTTCTTTATCGCGCACATGTGGTAATTGTGTCCTATATGTGTTTGCGGTGTGTAGCTGAGTGTAATGGATGCGTGTATAGTGTAGTGTTGTGCTTGTGTTGTGCGACGGTGATGAGTGAAGAGAGAGGGAGAAAGCATGTGCCAGCACTTAGCCTACTCGTCTCGAATAGCACCAACGGGCCGCCAAACTTAACTTCCCCATCCGAAGGACACATCGATATCAAATGTCACATGCCCTCACATAATTAGATACTGCGGGAGGGTTGGGAATTTAATGCAGCACATTTGTCCAGTGACTGGCGATCAGGGACTTTTCGCTGCCACTTCTCCTCTTGCCAATAATTTCATCCACTACCAGGATTCGAACCAGGCACGCCCGAGTCTAGCGCCACAGCCTCGGCTACAGAGGTGGGTATTCTGCGATAGTGTAAGGGTTAGATGAATTTAGATTTCTCTTTCGCATATTGTAATTTTTATCCGCCTTCACAACTTTTTCTCCTCACCTACTTTTTTCAGTTTCGGTATGTACCCATCGACAATTTTCCGTGAAGCTCCCAGAGGCCTGTATCTGGGGATTTTTATTCATTGAGAGAATAGTGCTTCTGAATAGGGTTCTGAGTTCACAAAATGACGTACCTGAGAATGACAGTAAACTGAAAAAAACGACCAATCAAAAGTCTGTGCTAGCACGTGCAGCATTTGTAAAATTCTGTTTTGGGCTAAAATAAAAGAATAAATCAACAAAATATGCAACACAAACAATCAGGACAGCTTCTTAAATACTATGTTTTTACAACTCTACTCCTTTTGGTAATAAGTCTGAAAAGGAGTGTCAAATGCCACGAAGAAACAGAAATTTGAGTATCTTCATCGTGATATGGGTATTTTTGAATGTACAGCCTTCTACAATTACCAGTTCATTCTAAAATACTTTTCAGATATAAACGAGGAAAAATAATATTTTCGTCGTTCACGAAAGGAAGAATCTTAAATCAGGCTTCATTGAAACGCCTTTTCCTCACAACTATGGGGAAAGAGAGAAATGGGAAATGGATCGCTAAAATCCGTAAACGGATCGACCCTTCATGAAGAAGAAGTGGAATTTTTTCCAGTGCTAATTTAGCTGTTTCTGTTTGTCACTTGTATTTCATCTAACAGATGTATATAGATTTCTTTCGTCGTTTATTTGTTCCAGTATCTCTTTATCGTTTTGTATCGCTACCAGTCATTTTTCTCTAATTTTCACATCATAGAAACTCTTTGCCCCGGGAGTAGTATCTTTCTAATTTTTATGACATAATTTGGTATCACTAGACCTCTTCTGATGCTGACTGAGATTTTCTTCGCTAACACCAGACTTCAATAATCTTTTGAGCTTTGCAATTTAACTATTTTGCATTCTTCCACTTCTTGTACATTTACTTTCCTACTCTTATAAGTAAATCGCTGGCGCCCTCCATCGCTCTGTCACTTTCATCTTTTATTCTCTTCTTCCTTAATACGGTTTGTCAATTGTACCCATTACACTTAATTGTTATTTTATACCGAATCCGATCTTGTATGTGAAACTTAGTGCTGATACGTACGAGTATTTCCCGCGTAGTTCTTATTCTGTCACGACTTGGCGTCACAACTTCATTTTGGACTGTACATTTTCTGTTTTTTGAAATAAAGGCAATAGGATGCAGAGATCTACACGCGCAACAGTAACTTCAATTACGACGGCGGCTGTATTAGTGGTGTCTGAAATTCCTTAAAGCCTTTGTTGATGGTTCTGTCAACATTTGCAGTATTTATTAGGTGATAAGTTTCGATATCTTGTTGGTTCATGTTCAATCCTGGCCTACTGAGGCTGCACCGACAGTGCCTGATCTTAATAACAAACATTCAGTGGCATGACCTGCTCTATAAATGTTTGTAGGATGAATGCCACAATGCGCTCATGCCTGAAGAATATGGCATTCATCTTGATGACATTTATAGAATAGATGACGCCATTGAATATTTATCATTAAGATGGTGCACTGTCAGTGCAGTTTCAGTAGGCCAGGCTTGAAAATGAACTTACGAAGGTTCGAAACTAGTCACCTTATAAATACTGCAACTGTTGACAGAACCATCAATAACCGCTTTAAGGAATTTAATTAAAGTTGCTATTCCATATCAAAGAAATGTTGAAACTTAAGAATGGTGCCTGGACGTTGGCTGTAGACGTTGTGAGACTAGAGAAATATGCATGCGGTTTACGTTCCCAGAGAAAGTTGTTAAGTCGTCACAATCGCCGCAAGCATCACTTCGCGGTAATATAAATCTGCCAAACATAGACCAGTTATTGGTTATGAAAGACCACAATAGCAGCCGTTCTCCAGAAGCAGGTGTTTACTTTGACATTCAAGTACCGAAGCTAATCGAATTCGAATGGACGAAGAAAATCTCGGGTTTCATGGTGAAAGTGTGTGTCCACGCGAGAGACCACCAACTGTGATCTGAAGTAGTGAGGTGCTTCCTCTTTTCCTCTCCATTATCCTTATTCCCGGTCCGCATAATAGGTCTATGGTAACCCCATACCTCTTCCCACATCCCAGCAACACCACCGGTGAGCTCGGCCCAGTCTTCGCGTTCATCTCGCTAGTGTCAAGTGTGTAACAATCACGCAGAATCCCAAGCACAGCTGATTGTTGAAATATGATTTCTTTGCCACACTAGATATCACCGGATGTACTACGTTAGTCATTGTTTTACCGACAGAGCAGTGACTGGAAACAGAGCCGGCCTCTGTGACCGAGAGGTTCTAGGCGCTTCAGTCCGGAACTGGGCTGCTGCTACTGTCGCAGGTTCGAATCCTGCCTCGGGCATTGATGTGTGTGAAGTCCTTAGGCTTGTTGAGTTTAAGTAGTTCTAAGTCTAGGGGACTGATGACCTCAGATGTTTAAGTCCCATAGTGGTCAGAACCATATCAACCATTTGAACAGTCTGGAAGCAGATTCCTCCACCATGTGCGAGCTCACTGGGCTATTTTTTCGGACAATCAAACCAACTATGTGGTCATTGAGGTCCTATCAACAACAATATGCAGTGATTGGACAAACACACAGCCTACAATACTTTTTGCTCTATCACATCTAAGAGTCGGCTGTGTACTGAAGCCTTTTGGCCCAAATACTAGATATTTATAAATTAGTTATGTAAAGTAACTTTTCTTCTTCTTCTTCTTTCGATTTCGGCCATCTTTGGACCACGTTCAACAATTCACTTGCCCGGCTTTTTGATCTTTTTTTCTCTCTTCCCAATATTTCCTCATCATTTTCGACTGGTTCCTCCTCCGCTCTTCCGACCATTTCCTGTTATTATTCTTTAGTTTCGTTTCTTCTGGAAAACACTTAATTTCGTTCACTATTTGTCTAAACTTTTCCCTGTCCCTGATTAACTTTTAATTGTGGAAAAGATAAATAATTTACAGAGATGTTTGATACATTACTGAATGTAGTATATCTTTTAAGTTTTATTCGAGCCTAACACTGTTAGTTCCCCACGTTTCCACTAAATGGTATGCGCAAATGAATTATTACAACAGTGTTCATGGAGTCGTATAATGGTGCACAGCGTGCACAGTGTTTTTTATGGTTTCATGAACCCAAACCCGCTGCTATAGTTCAGAGACGATTTGGGATAAATATCGCAATCCAAGACAACCCCAAAGACAAACTTTGATTAATTGTATGTAAATTGAAAGGGGATCACTGCTATCAACTGCAGTGGGACACTAAACGGAATCAGTGGCGACGAACGAAAATGTGTACCGGGCAGGGATTCGAACCCGGGATCTCCTGCGTACCAGGCAGTTGCGGTAACGCTGCATCACGGATCGCAGAGTGGTTATGGTACCTGCCTAGTAAGCAGGAGATCCCGGGTTCGAATCCCGGCACGGTGCACATTTTCGTTCGTCGCTACTGACTCCGCTTAATGTCCCACTGCATCTGATAGCTGTAATCCCCTTCAGTTTCCATATAGAGTTGCTTAGCTGCTGGATCTGCGTGGTGTCTGCTCTTTTGAAGGAACAGACACTATGCATTCAAATAATTTTATTAATTGGTAGAATCAATTCACCGAAACTGGCCGTGTATCACGTAGGACGCCGGGTCAGTGTCGGCCAGTGTCTGACGCGCGAAGTTAATGAGTTCGGCAGTATTACAATCGTAGTTCGAGATATGCCAGCTTGCCAGCTTGGAACTGAATATGCCTCGTTGAATTGCCGGACATCTCTCCTATTCCCTAAGAGTTCAAGCTCCGCACTGACGGGATAATCGCCGTAATTATATGTATATGCCGTCTGTTCTTTTGGACAAGGTCGGTTTCTTACAGGGAGCGGTGAGGCTAATGAGCAGGGGAACTGCATCAGTAGTAGGTGTGGTAGAAACTAAGAATTTAGGCCTGATGGAAGGCATTCTATGGCAGTCCGTGCAGTTGTGGTGACCACTGTTTTCTCGATGGCGTAGCGCTCAGCGCATCTACCTAGTAAGGGGGAGACCTGGATTTGAATCCTGGTCTAGTACATATTTTCAACTTACCGAGCTGATATAAATCAGTGCCCATTGCCAGCTAATGTCTTTAATTCCTTTGTGTCTTTACACTGATTTGAATGCATCGTATATAATTAATAAAAGTTTTCATAAATCAAAGTATTTTTATATCTTGATCCTGCCTCATATCTAAATATTTATCTATTACCCTTTTAAATAATAATTTTTCATTTTTTCTGACAGGATGTCTCAAAACCTAGTCACGTTGCGGTATTATGTGACCCGACGTACGTTTCTTAATTCGCATGACCATAACAAATACTGTTTATATCAATTATTACATCACAGTCGCTTCTGCATTGTCAACATGTAGAAGGTAAGTGATAGTGTCCATGTGCAGAATTCTCTGTTTTCGTCGCTGCTGAATTAATTGTTATAAATAATTTGTTTAGTTTCGTACAGAACGCATAACCAAGCTTGTTAACCATGTAGCTGCAGTCATGACCTATTAATTTATGTGTCTATATATTAATAACATTTCTAAAAATGATAAATTTAAAAAATTTCTAAACCAGAAAGGATTACAATTTTATTGAGTTCTACGGCTTCTGCTGATACCAAAGATATCTTTATATACTCTGTAGTTCAGCTGTAGCCATGTTTGACTTAGTGGATACTCAGTGCTTTTAATGTAAGGCTGTCAGTTGCCAAGTCAACCACCTTCCCCCGCCACACACAGCAACAAGGCGGCCCTCTGCTGCTCGTCTCCGCACATCCCTAAGCACACCGGCTGATACACTTGTTTTGTCACCCATACAACCCGCCATCGGTTACGGACACATCAAGGTGGGTGTAACAACTGCAGTATCGCTATCCACGAGACGTGACCGCTACCGACAACCATAACCATCGTCTCCTAGACACCTCTTACAACTTGATCGATAACATGTGCAACTATAAAATCTCAGGCCTTTGTCGGACCAATAAAGGTTTATCACTACAGCCCAATTCTTTCACACACTATTTCCTTTGTATATGTTTTACGGTATTGAAGTTTATCACAGTTAATGCAGAATATTTTCTAAGCAATCTGCAAATAGTTTGAAAAATTGACATAATGGTTTTTATCACAACCACAATTTAAAAAATACAGCACAAGATGTTATAAAATGATGCTTGAAATTCTGGTACCATTTAGTACAGTAACACACAGTTGTAAAGTAAGAATAGAGCAAGAACTGTCTGATGAATTCCAAGTATAGAGGAGTCTACGACAGGGACATGTGATCTCTACAATGTTATTTAATTTAGTTTTAGAAAAGGTGATGTGGCACATGCAGATAAACCGAGGAGAAAAAATACTTAATCGGCAAGTTCAAGTGGTAGCGTATGCGGATGACGTAGCATCAATAGCAAGGAATGTAAGGGCACTAAAGGGGAACTACGATACAGTAGAGGAAGCAGCAAGATAAGTAGGTTTAGAAGTAAACATAAACAAAACAAAGTATAAGGTGATGGGGGAGTCCAGTATAAACGGACACAAATAATTCAATAGTAATGAATGGGAAAGAATATGAGAGAGTGAAAACATTTAAATATTTAGGTTCTGTAATAACGGAGGACAATAAAGTAGCAGTAGAAATTCAAGAAAGGATAGAGAGTGGAAATCGTTGCTATTTTGCGTTGCAGAACGTATTTAATTCCAGGAATGTTAGTAGGAATACAAAAATCAAAATATACACTACCATATTGAGACCTATAGTAATATATCGATCACAAAGCTGAGTATTGACATTAAAGGAGGAGAATTGGTTACTGAGAAGGGAAAGAACGGTATTGAGAAGGATTTTTGGAGCAGTGAGAGAGGAAGATGGCTGGAGAGTAAGAACAAATGTAGAACTACAAATACTTTTTGGACAGATGGATATTATTGTTAAAATTAAGCAGGGAAGAATAAGATTGGCAGGAAATGTACAGAGGATGCCAGAAACTCGGAGTGCCAAGAAAGTTTTTATGGGAATACCTGACGGGAGAAGGAGAAGAGCTAGATTCAGAAAAAGGTGGCTGGACGATATGGAAGAAGATCTAAAGGCGATGGGAATAGGAGAAGTATGGCGATGGACAGAGAAGAATGGAGGCAGGTGATACAGGAGGCCAAGGTTCTTCAAGGACTGCAGAGCCAACCAAGAAGAAGAAGAAGAAGAACACACATTTGATGGAGACCAAATTTTTACCTGGTTTGTGTTATATGTTGGCAGAGATACTGGAAATATTGAATTCTACACATTAGATATATTCACCAGGATAAAAATTGTTGTATCTTTAATTTTAATTTTTAAAATCTTTTTCCTAATAAAATTTTTTATTTATCAATAACTTAGCTGATGAAGTTTAGGTCTACTAGATACGTAGAGACGATTGCAGTGAGCACAAAAAATATTAGTGCAGTTCTTTATGAACTTAAGGAGACATGTGTAACTAAATTCTGAAACGTACAACCTTCTGAAGATCGCGGATTACAATTTGACTCATATTAATATTTATCTCAGAAGGTTACTGAAGCGTAATCTTCATCCTGCTGCATTTATTCATATTCAGGCTTCCTCTTGGCAATCTCCTTTAGTATTTATTGTTTTACTGGAGAATATGTATATTAATTACATTATTTTATATTTATATATCCCGCAAAAAAAACTATTAAATTGTCTTCGTTGTATGAGTTTGCTACATTTATTCTATCATTGTGTGTAAAATTCTGCGGCTGTTATGATATAATTTCATATCACTTATTAATAAATAAAGGATGTGGTGAAATGTAAACAATGTGATAGACTACTGGAAAGTAACTGAACAACAGACTAAGTTGAAGGGTTTAGGATCCACTAAAACAGCGTAACTGTAAACATAAAAATTTGAATAGTTCTTAAGTAACTGATACATAGGTTTCTTGCAATAATGTGGACTGCTCTGTTTGTAAACTAGTTACCCTTAAATTTTCTTTCATCCTGATTCATGTTACGGGTAACCTGAATCAATGGGCCCAAGTCACGGTGCGTATAACATTAGCACAGAAACATCTCTGCCTGGTCTCCGCCCTCCACAAATGCATTCTCGTTTATGAATGAAAGCATATTGCAGACCTTTCGTGGTCAACTGACGGGCAGTTGTTGATGGACAGTAACCCCAGCCAGTTTCCGTTTGAAGGCCGTGTAGTCCAGAATCAGAATTCCAATCAGGCAAAACCATCGTGAGCATTGAGTCAATCATTCCACCGACGCACCAGGCTGAAGGTACCCGTCTGATAGAACACCGCCCCCTGCTGCTTGAAGAAGTCTGTGACCCGCCTGCTGCAAATCCTCATCAGACAACAATCGTCGACACATCAAGCCCATTTTTAAAGGACCGAAGGCGTGGTAATCCCACGGGTGCCTTTCCCAGTCATGGAGACACCAGGTTCCTTAAAATCAATAAGCAACGGGCAACGGTAATCAAAGAACAGGGTGAGCATCACTTCTCCTTCAGATGGCTGACTCTTGAAATTCTTGCAACGAGGGAACGATGAGTGACAGCACTGCTCCATACATATTATTCACACTCCGATGGATTACTACCGGTGTATGTCCTTCGGCAACCAATAAAAGAATGCATTTTGTAATAATTTTGCCATAGTTCACGTTTCCTCATTTACGACACGCACTTCGGAAAGACACGAACGCCGTAATAACCCCTTGCCTCCTGTAGGTGCTTATATACCCGCGTCGGAGTTGTGCGACTTTGCATATACGCTGAATCAATGTCCTCAATCGGAAACCTTTTGAGCGATCTTTATAATTTCAGATTGATACTTACTTTTTGATATGTCACTTATTGTGATAAACTTGAGTTTACAAGCGTTGTAGACTGTCTCAGCTCTAACGACTTACTCGTGGTATTTGTAGTATTATATTTACAAATTGATTGATCATCATAAAGAGCAGAGTTTTCTAGTGGTCTCTTGAGGTAACCATTTTGTAAAGCCACCGAAAAGTGATTAGATGACCTGGAAGAAAGTTACGTAATGTCGGCTGCAGGCAAATAAAGCACATCGAAATCCACACATTTGTCGCACACTGTACGGTGGCCCCTTTCCGATCGGTGAAAATCGACCGACTGTGGGCCACTGTGAAATGTTTACGCTCGTTGTCAAACTAAGCTACGTAACAATGTTGTGCGCCATAGCAATAAGTAGTGACTATGAAAATTGTGTGCAATGTTGTGTGTGGTGATTATTATAACTATTCAGAGAAGTGGCCGAAGACACTGTACCTTGTGCTCTATCAGTTGGCTGTCAACTTTGATGTCATTTCTGCGACGCATCAATTAGTTATTTGTCTGTTTCTTTTGTATGCTATAAGCTGGCTGCCCCTGGAGAAGGAGGCGTCGGGTCTTGTATCAGCAGCCAGTATTTTCCATTATCCCGTTCAAGCCTTCCTAAAAGTCTATCCTATCTCCCCTCTTATATACTCCCTACGTTCCTAAACCACATCCCCTTGCCCACCTCCTCCAGTAAACCGACGATACCACGTCTCTAACATCTGCTCCACCCTCCACAAATTCCAAAAATCCCCACAACTCCGTTTAGGCAATTTACCTCGTGGTACAACTAGGTAAACTGAAGATCAGCTATTCCATGACCCAAGCAGTAATTTCGGGATGAACCACCCAAAGGTTTGGCCGCAGCTCGTGGTCGTGCGGTAGCGTTCTCGCTTCCCACTCCCGGGTTCCCGGGTTCGATTCCCGGCGAGGTCAGGGATTTTATCTGCCTCGTGCTGCCTGGGGGTGTTGTGTGATGTCCTTAGGTTAGTTAGGTTTAAGTAGTTCTAAGTTCTAGGGGACAGATGACCATAGCTGTTAAGTCCCATAGTGCTCAGAGCCATTTGAACCATTTTTGAACCCAAAGGTTCCATTCCAACAATTCTACGGAACCTACAGCCGCTCTGTCAAATTGATGAACAAACTGAAACACCTTACACTAACCCTCACCGTAAACTAACGTGGAAACCGCACTTAATAACCGTGTGAGAAAAAATTCCGCAATGGATTAAACTACTATTAACTGGCCGTTATGTGGTTTGCATCCTTTCACTACACTCCACACCTACAGTGCCATAATTCGACATATCATTTAGTATGTCATTGTCGACATTATTTACAGTATTGCAAAATTCTGTCACTCCTTCCACATATTGAAACGCCACGCTCTCCTCCTTGCCTTCAATGTCAGTTTACTCCCCCCCCCCCCCCCCCTCTCCTGTTCTACACTGAACATCTTCGGATTATCTAAACTTTCTTCAAATTGACACCAACCACTAATCCTTAATAATGGAACCTCAGAATCTGCTGCGCTCGTATCAATATGCACGTCCTGCATGCCCCTTCCCAACTCAGCACAATATCGCAACGACATCTTACCTTATCCGCCAAATACACCCAGAGACCTGTCCGTTCTTTCCAAAGTTTGGTTGTAGGTCCTTCTTCGTGTTTTCAGTTCCACATCATTCTCAAAACAGTCTGCCAATATAATGCTCACCACCTAGTGTTCTTTTCCTACAACTTATTGCAATGAAGTTGTTACCAGGACAGATTGAAATTTTTGCATTTGAAATAAAAATAGGACATGAAAGTCTTCAATGTACAAACTTTTATATTAATAATTTGAAGATTTGTGTGCGGGATGGTTATAATTAAACTTACGCTATTTGAGCCAGTGTGGACGGAAAATTACACTACTGGCAATTAAAATTGTTACACCAAGAAGAAATGCAGATGATAAACGGGTATTCATTGAACAAATATATTTTACTAGAACTGACATGTGATTACATTTTCACGCAATTTGGGTGCATAGATCCTGAGAAATCAGTACCCAGAACAACCACCTCTGGCCGTAATAACGGCGTTGATACGCCTGGGCATTGAGTCAGAGCTTGGATGGCGTGTACAGGTACAGCTGCCCATTCAGCTTCAACACCATACCACAGTTCATCAAGAGTAGTGACTGGCGTATTGTGACGAGGCAGCTGCTCGGCCACCATTGACCAGACGTTTTCAGTTGGTGAGAGATCTGGAGAATGTGATGGCCAGGACAGCAGTCGAACATTTTCTGTATCCAGAAAGGCCCGAACAGGACCTGCAACATGCGGTCGTGCATTATCCTGTAGAAATGTAGGGTTTCGCAGGGATCGAATGAAGGGTAGAGCCACGGGTCGTAACACATCTGAAATGTAACGTCCACTGTTCAAAGTGGCCTCAATGCGAACAAAAGGTGACCGATACGTGTAACCATTGGCATCCCATACCATCACGCCAGGTGATATGCCAGTATGGCGATGACGAATACACGCTTCCACTGTGCGTTCACCGCGATGTCGCCAAAGACAGATGCGACCATCATGATGCTGTAAACAGAACCTGGATTCATCCGAAAAAATGACGTTTTGTCATTCGTGCACCGAGGTTCGTCGTTGAGTACACTATCGATGACGCTCCTGTCTGTGATGCAGCGTCAAATGTAACCGCAGCCATCATCTCCGAGCTGATTGTCCATACTGCTGCAAACGTCGTCGAACTGTTCGTGCAGATGGTTGTTGTCTAGCAAACGTCCCCATCTGTTGACTCAGGGATCGAGACGTGGCTGCACGATCCGTTACAGCGATGCGGATAAGATGCCTGTCACTTCGAATGCTAGTGATACGATGCCGTTGGGATCAGCACGGCGTTCCGTATTACCCTCCTGAACCCACCGATTCCATATTCTGCTAACAGTCATTGCATCTTGACCAACGCGAGCAGCAATGTCGCGATAAGATAAACCGCCCGACCTTTGTCAAAGTCGGAAACGTGATGGTACGCATTTCTCCTCCTTACACGAGGCATCAGAACAACGTTTGACCAGGCAATGCCGGTCAACTGCTGTTTGTGTATGAGAAATCGGTCGGAAACTTTCCTCATGTCAGCACGTTGTAGGTGTCACCAAAAGCGCGAACCTTGTGTGATTGCTCTGAAAAGCGAATCATTTGCATATCACAACATCTTCTTCCTGTCGGTTAAATTTCGCGTCATCGTCATGGTGTAGCAATTTTAATCGCCAGTAGTGTATTTATCGTATAGATATCTAACTTTTTTTGAATGATGTTCAGAACGTGCTATGCAGGACTAACGTTGTTAGTGGTGTTAGTGCCATGTCTTGCTGTTAGGTGCCGGTGCTGGAACAGTGACATAGGATTGAAAGAAAAGCATCAGCATACATTACATCTGGGACAGTCAACGCAAGAGTGGATGAGGGGAACACAGATTCACTCGTAAAGCTGTTTTATCAGAACACCTGTAATAGTGGTGGTGCTCTTCTCCAGTATCGACGCTGGTGCTGAAGAACGAGTTTAGAATTCTTGAGATTTGATAGTTTCTCCAAAAATTGTTAATTAAATTACTGTTTCCATGGCTGAGAATGTCGGGCGTAATGTGTTATCTTCACGCAATGCATAAACTACGTCATAACAGCTGAACATTCCGTGGCCAACCTGTGCTGCAAACAACTGTGAAATGGTCTTTCTAGTGCTGTTCCGGGATGTCGTGGATGCAGATGGTCGTCACATCGAGTGACGTTTTGGGAAGCGATCCGGAGCCAGCGAGAGGCAGGGGGACGCCACGCGGTGCCAGACAAACAGCCTGAAGTTCCAAAATAACTTTTTTACGGCTTCTTGCAGTGGTTCACCACAGGGCTAACCTGTCACCGAGTCGAACTGTGGACTACGGACAGCATTCCGGATGACGCCGCGATCGTCACACGCCTGTAGTTGTAGAGCTGCGATACTAACACAAGTTATTTTAGTACAAAACAGCTAAGTATTTATTCGCTTTCGGGCTGCGCTTACTTGGGGTTTTCTGTGCCTTGCGACACGTATGCTGAACACTTCCGCCGCGGCCGATGTGGAACGGCTTCCACCCTCTTTCGCTAATGGTAATGCCGTGTCAGTAGTTTACACACGTCGCATTGCCGGCTCGCCTCGTAACGTTACTGTGTTGTATTTAGTAAGGCGTAACGTCCGCGCTTGTATCCTGTGTTTTTGAGACTTCTGTTGTTTGCGTATGTGTATGTTTTCTGTAAACATACATCCAGCCACCCAAAGTGCATAAATATGCCAATATCACACACATGCTACACAGTATAAACAGAACACCTCTTAAAGCAGAAAACTACAAATGGGAGTTAAGTACAATCAAACAAATTGCTGTAAAAACGACTACAAAACAGACATAATAAACAAACTCAACAACAAGGTAAAAATGAAACATAAAAATAGCGGCAGCCACTTAAGAGCACAACCAAAGCATCGGAAAATGCAGAGGCAGTATACAGACAACACAGGACACCAGACCACATCACGAAAAAGAGACAGTTGGTATACACTAACATACAATAACAAAATATCACATAGAATTGGAAACATCTTGAAAAAGCAAGGGATCACAATAACATTTAGAACAAACAGCACACGCCGGCCGCGGTGGTCTAGCGGTTCTAGGCGCTCAGTACGGAACCGCGCGACTGCTACGGTCGCAGGTTCGAATCCTGCCTCGGGCATGGATGTGTGTGATGTCCTTAGGTTAGTTAGGTTCAAGTAGTTCTAAGTTCTAGGGGACTGATGACCACAGATGTTAAGTCCCATAGTGCTCAGAGCCATTTGAACCATTTGAACAAACAGCACAGTTCAGAGAAGGCTAAGACCAGTTAGAAAAACCTCAGAAAAATTCATCAACCCTGGAATATATCAACTCACTTGCAACTGCTGTCAGGCCCAATACATAGGACAAACAAGCAGTAACTTTCGAACGAGGTACACAGAGCACATGAGAGCTCTAAAGAGTGACAGCACACATTCAACTTTTGCAGAACATTTAATGAACAAAAACCATAACCCCATTAATATCGAAAACGATCTACACATTCGGAAAAACAGCAACAGTCTATACCGACAACTAACAATAGAAGAAAATTACTACATACAAAATGGAGGAATGTAATAAACAAAAACACAACACTTTGCAACAACACACTCTTTACCGCTCTGAGAGAACTGACCAAGGACACACAACAGAAGGCATACACAAGCAAAAGAACCACTTCCCCATCACACACAGAGACATAAATAAGGAACAGAAGTCGTCGTAATTCCCGCTACAGCTTTCATAGCCTTCTCGCAACAAGAGATGCTCCTCTCGCGACACACGCGAGCAGCGAGATGGCATAATGTTTTTTGATTATAAACAAAGTGCGAATGTTTGGTTCCCTGTGTACAGCTACACGACATCCAAAGAAAGTGAGTACACGAATAACTAATTAACAGCCCAGTACACACCGTAACTGGATTCCACAACACTACCACAACCCCAAATGTATATTGCCGAAATACTAAGTTCTTATTTTAGTATTTCTTTACTAGCAGCCGCTCACACAGTTGCAGATGACATGATGTACGCTGAGAAAAAACGGCAACAGAAACAAGCACATAAAATATGCGGCAAACAGCGAGAATAATTCGTAAAATCATGTCATAACTTACAATAAATAAGGTAATATGAAAGTATCCATACAAAACTATATTTCAAAAAAAAATAGTAAAAATGTAATAATGTGTTACTGTGTGTGTATAACTATGCTATGATGATGGTGATATTTGACGCCGAAACTAGTTTGGGAAAATAAATAACTAGGTGTTTTGCATCAAAGCGGACTCAGTTTCAGATATTGTTGTTCCAACAATGAAGAGTATCAATGAACAAAGTTCAAGAGCATCGTACAATATGCTTTTGACAGATATATGCCGAGCTAAGTTATAAAGTATGGAAAACCGTCGTTCGAAATTAGTGTCAGAAAGCTACTTCGAGTACAAAGAGAACTTCAAAACTAATTTGAACGAAGCCAAATCCTCATAGACAAACAAAAAGTAAAGGAAGCCAAAATTATCATAAAGAGGATCATGTGTGGCGCTTTCAACGAATTCGAACTTAAAACTCTGTCCGTCGACGACAGAAAAAACAGAGTAGTTAAATCAGTGAAAGGATGAAAGCCATCTGTCCACACACTCTGTGATCACAATGGCATTGAAACGACGGATGACAAAAACAAATCCGGAAATATGAAACGTCTTTTCCCAAAACCGTTTCACAGTGGACAATCGCGCTAAGTATCTCTTTGAAGTAGGTGCGAACGGCTTAACGCTGGTCATCGGGCCTCAATTCGAAGCGGGAATCGTCACTGAAGACAATTCTGCTCCAGTAAATGAGATTCCAGATCGAAGACGTGTCTGGAGATGCCCTGGACAATTGTGGGATACCAACGTCATCGTCGCGCGCCGTGGGCGTGGCAACCAGCAGTGACGGTCTGGAGTGTCATTTCTTCTCACAACCAGACCCCTTGGGTATATCGATGGCACCCTAGCAACACAGCGGTACGTCGACGACATTTTAGGCCGCACCTTGTTACCGTTTATCTCAAGTCATCCTCCGCTAACTTTTCAGGGACGTAATCCTCACCTACAGACGACGACAGTTTCTATTGCTTGTCTTCGTGGTTTGCCATACCCTACTTTGATCTGCGATGTCGCCACATCTCTTCCCAGTGGAGAAGGTTTGGAGGAGTATGGGCAGTACCCTCCAACTAGCTCGGAATTCTGACGATCTAACGCACCAGTTGGTCAGAATTTAGCACTGTATCCCACGGGACGAGACCCAACAACTGTGTCAATCAATTCCATGCAGAGTAATTGCATACACAAGGGCAAGAGTTGGGCCATCACGTTACTGAATTACCCAATTTGTGAAGGTCTTTCTCTTGAATTAATCATCTAACTTCTCTTAAATCGTAATCATTTGTTTGTCTGCACACGTATATCACATTTACCTACTTCTGTCTCAATCTAATAATTCCTTCGTGGTGCGTCTATTTTTTGTATTAGAGTTTATTACCGTGACGCCAGATACCATAAATTCTTTCGACCCGTTACAAGCTCATACATCAGTCGATGTGAAACCTGTTTCCATTCATGGCTCAAATGGCTCTGAGCACTATGGCACTTAACATCTGTGGTCATCAGTCCCCTAGAACTTAGAACTACTGAAACCTAACTAACCTAATGACATCACACACATCCATGCCCGAGGCAGGATTCGAACCTGCGACCGTAGCAGTCACGCAGTTCCGGACTGAGCGCCTAGAACAGCTAGAGTTTCCATTCATGTTTCAAGGTGCTGCACGTTGAATTGGTGTCGTTCATGCCGTTGCTTGAAGCTACAGTTATTCAGAAATCGCTAACACCTCGCATTAAAATGATCACTTGAATGCTCTTTGAGACGTCTCGAGTAGTGAGTGGTTTCAGACGAACCCTATTCTGTCATATCTACTCCAACGGCCTCGTACATGTTATAAGTCACTATATTAATCGCAGTCCGACAGCAGAATAGCGAACAAATCTGGCGGTGGTATGGAGTACCATTGGACAAAATATGTGTTTGGTTGCTATGTAGTGAGGAAATCATAACACAATGGAGATTTCAGCGTCCAGGGTCCTCCTTAGAAAAACGTCAAATGGCATATTTCAGCAGGATGGAGCTTCATCACAGTGCAGCAGTATTTCTCATGAGCATATCCTTCATGATCTCGTGTCTGCCACAACGATTGAGGGTCGTGGTTACAGCATGTGGCGGCTTCACAACACAGTGAGAGAACACCTTAGAGTTCGTATACAGGGCGTCAAAAACCTAGAGGCGGTAAATCAGCTTGAGCCGAAGCGACATTAAGGCGGAAAATGAATATCTGACGTGATTCAGTATCTTGAATGAGCCATACTTGTTTGGAAATTGGTAAAGCTCCGGAACAAACAACGTTATTGGCATCTGCAAAGTACTACACAAGGAGAGACAAATGGAAGGGTTGAGCATAAGATTCAGAGGTTTGTGGTGGGATTTTCGTGCATCTTCATTAGCGGTGGATTCGCTGAATAACACTCTGACAGGGTTCTCACTGAACCTTCTACGTTGCGTATTACTGAAAATTCTCTCCCCTCTTATAGTAAATGTGGGATAGTAGTTTTACAATAATCTGCATAGTTCTGACGGAGTTAATGCTATTAAATATTGATTGTATTATTTCCGAGTTCAGTAAAACCACAGACTTTGTAGTGACAGTATAAAATATGTGGAATTAATCCGGGTTCATAATACTAGTACTATGTATGACCTACAAACAAAACACAAAATCATGTTGAATGTGCACTTTGAAGGTAATATCCGTTCATATTTAGCTCTTTCATTGTACATTCTGAACTGTAATGTTAAATCACATATATTGAGAAATATGGATGAAGAATTCTTGTGAAGTAGTGGAATACTGACCGTCCCGTAGACAATAATTAATTCAAATAAATCACCACTACTCAAAAATGCTCTTTTATAACGCACGCACGCGATCAGGCGACATTTTACTGTATTTGAAAGTGGGGAAAAATGTGCAAGTTACGATGCTACTTTAGCTCTCTCTCAGATCTCTGAAAGTGAAACTTAAGATATTCTTCCAACATAAATTTTATGAGGCGGAATAAGCGCTTTCAACGGCTGGTGGTATTTAATCAACTGTTTTGATAACAACAGATTAGATAATTTTATTATCATTCGAACTTAGCAGAACTATATGCATTATTTTGAGTATTTACACGGGACATTGTCGCAAAAGAAGGCCCCGTTTCTAACATTCACTATGATTTTTGTGTTTGGGTCCGTGTTATTGCTGCTTTCAGCCGATCTGTGTTACGGTATGTACTGAGCAGTGTGCCAACTCTTATTCATAATACACTAGCGTAACAGCTATTAGGCAATCGCGTGTATTTTTAAAATACTTGAGCTTATCTGTCCATAGCAACTGCCTGAGTGATGTTTCAACAGTGAAATGCTCAAATCGTTGGATGCAAAGCAATACATTTGTGCATACAAGCTATTTAACAAATAACTAAAGTTTTTAGCTTTCCATATTTATTAATGCTGACAGTGCGTCTGTAACATTCATAATTTCTTTTATGTCTGTGATCCAGTATAATCGCAGAAGCAAACAACATACTCTGAATTCACATTCTAATTAACCAGTTTTTATTATGATTCTCACTTCTACTACTCATGTTTCGCTATCGCGTGACGTTCATGGGCTCAAACTGCTTCTACAATTACTGTTTGATCCTAGGTTCTGAAGACTGAATATTTCCACTATTGATCCTGCTATAAGTAGTTTCTTTTATGAAAAAGTAGATACTATTTCCTCTGTAGTTCCCACATTGCTGGCGTAAACTGAATGAAAGATGTCGTCTGTAGACTACCATATATTCTTGCTGTCAAGCAATCTTATTTGGATGAAAGTTTCAAACACCAGGACTTTAATCATAGTTGAATCTGAGTATTTAGGAAATATTAGTTAAATATATGTAGGTCAAGGAATCAGAGACAGATGCTAACAGGCAGTACGCCAACAAGTGTCCACAAAAGTCTCAAATGTTTCGTAAATGTTAGTCTGTCATCACGGGTTCCACATTAGGGTAATCCGGGAATTGTTTACAACTGACGAGTAAAATTACATGGCAAAGAACTTGCGATGATCAAACCTTTTTAAGATGGAAATGGTGTTTATTTGGTGACTCCTTGTATTTTGTTAAATTTAAGCCATAGTACTCATGTACAGATAATTATTTATGCATATGTAACATATTATAGAGATATATCTGCTTAAAACCGAGTTCCTTTAACATTATTAGGGCTAGAAATTTGAGGAAAGTCCATAATTTCATAAGCAAAACGCCTGTTGGATGCTTTTAACGAAAATAATATTTTCAGTCTTTCATTTATGTGGCCATAGTGTCCGTAGTTGCTCTACAGTTCTTGAGGGTATTTTTGTTCTGTCATTCCAACTACAAAAATGCGTCATTTTTTTTTTTTTTTTACCAGACGCGTTTCACTCTATTGACGTAAGGCATCAACAGTGGTCTGTAATTGAATTATTTACATTTTGATTTGCTTTTAGATTGAAAAACAGTTCGTTAAGAATATCTTGATTTGTACTTTTTGTACTTACGGTGATTTTAACTTGATTTCTCGCTTACATCGGGAAATGCACTAGCAGACGCCATTTACTGATGTAAGCGAGAAATCAAGCGAAAATCGCCGTAAATACAAATCAACATATTCTTAACGACAGTCTTACTCGACAAAGCGTTATACACCTGTGCGGATCATAAATGCAAATGTACACGTCGTTGTGTTTGTAAATCGATGTGAAACGCGTGTCATCACTGATAACGTAGTTTGCTGCCTCTACAACCGTGCCAAACGTAATAGAGATTACCACGATTTTTTACGTCACTGCCGACAACAATAGCTTTATAACAAATCTAACGTGCCCTACGCTTATAAAGATTGACGGTTTCAGATGGACAGATACTGTAACACATTAAAAGATGCAAATAACTATTTTACGAACCTTATCGTCTATACAACTGGTGTTGTTCTTGTTTTAATAATGAAATGCAAGAAATCTAGTTTCGACACACACGCACAAACAAACACACACACACACACACACACACACACACACACACACACACGTGTGTCTCATCTGATAAAATATGTCTATAAAACTTACTGATAAAGCCATCTCCATCTATATCTACATCTATGTCTTGAGTCTGTCTCTCTCTGTGTATGAGCCTCTATTTATATTCATCTCGTTCACTTTTAGACGCGCTCATACCGTCACACTGACACACACACGTGTGTGTGTGTGTGTGTGTGTGTGTGTGTGTGTGTGTGTGTGTGTGTGTGTGTCAGTGTGAAGGTATGAGCGCGTCTAAGAGTGAACGGGATGAATATAAATAGAGGCTCATACACAGAGAGAGACAAGATATAGATGTAGCTATAGATGGAGATGGATTTATCAGTAAGTTTTATCGACATATTTTATCAGATGAGACACAGTAGTGTGAGAGGTAGCAATTTAATGAGTAGGAGCTTTCGTGTGCATCTGGTGCCAAGAATGAAATTGTAGACGCGGTCTCTACAAGTTTGTGCGCGAAAAGTAATTTTACTGAAGGGCAAGGCACTTGCAACAAAACATCACTCATACACTTCACTACGAAGAAGGAGATCAAATATACACCTTTAACTGTACTGTACTAAGCCCAGAAGTCTACATTCGGTTTCCTACTGTTACGTTAAGTGACCAGCAATAAAAGAAAAGGTACAAAATCCGCAAAGGAATTTCCATTTTCTTACATATAAATATCGCTGTTACTATGATCGATCCGTCCAAAAATGTTCTTAAACGCCTAATTTTTTTTATCTAAACGTAAATGGGAGCATCAGGATAGAACAAACTAATGCACTCACTGTTCCATGAGCATCCAAACGAGATTTAGATTTCATTCTTTGGTACGAAACTGTCGAAAATATAATTTATAGCTTTCACAGTAACTTACATTAGGCGTTTTCGCACTGCTTTTTTATGTTGAAACGAGAACGTGTCGTATCAGTTTGAGCTAGTTCTTCAGGATGCTGCAGTCACCACATTGACAAATCGTACGGAAAGTTCTTCACTGTTTGAAGGGCTCTTGCGTTAGTGCTTGCTCCTAAAGCGGCAGGGTATTTCATAGACATATTTTGTCACCCACTGAGCACAGCCATGTTGAGATGAAGATACGAGTAGATCATCTACGGTAACTCTATTATGAACTTTTGTAGAAAGGATAGAGAGATGCATTAACGCTGATCTGCAGACCTTTGTTACGGCGTGACTCGTAAGTGGTAATGCAAAGCAAGTTCTACTTAACATCAATCATTGGCTTCATAGATTCTAAATAACACCTAATTGATGTTAAGACGTTCCATTAAACCTTACATGGAAAATGTGTTTATTATTGGCTAGTGAAAGAAATGGGCACTAGACGACTGTATTGCAATTTCTGTGTTTTCTTGTTCTGCATTCCAAGTATGAGGCGGTATTCTCTAATTTTACACTTCGATCTATCTTTAACATTCTTCTTTCCTATTGGATGGTACAGCATGGAATTTTTTTATAATCTGACGGCTTCCCTTTCTTCCAAACAGCTTCTCCATGTTTGTCGACCTTATTGCATCTTTTTGACTGAAAGAATATGTACACAGCACTTTTTAAATTTATTAATTTCATTGTTAAGTAGAATACATTTTACCTTTACATGGTTTTATTTCAAGCGCCCAGCCTATAGATGAGATTTTTGCCTTGAGAATGGGTATCTAGTTTTCACTTTAATACAATCTTGTAGACTGCCATTGGCTTAAAGACTTCCAATATTGTGTCATGATTGACGTTATTCTTCAGTGTCTGATACTCCACATATTCTGAAACTAACATATTTTAATTCTTGATGTACGAGTGTTATTTTGTCCAAGGTCCAATCGGTTCCGAAATTAAAACGACGGTCGGAATGCGATACAGCTTTGCACTGATATTTTGCGCAGTGTCTCGAGTTTGCCCGTCGATTGCGTCAGCAGCACTTTTCAGAACTGAGCGAACATTGAGCACGTAAAGATGCCTAGAATAATAGCATTCTGCCAAGTGCGAAGTGCGTGCTGTCATTAGAATTCTTGATGTTGACGGTTCCGCGTGATTTATTGCAGATACCAAATAACGGAACCGTCACTCGTGTCAACAAAGTTCGGCAAAGGTGCAGAGACTTTGAAGGTGGATGAACAGAAGTTCATCATTCAGGTAGCCATGTAAGGAAGCAAATGTCAACTAGTGATCTTGTTCAGCGGGTCAATCAGACGCTTCGAGAAAATGGTCTACTTCTCTATATAGTCGCTGCTCCGACACTTGTCGTAGCTTTGCACCAATTTTCCAATAGTCTCGTTCACCTACTTTCTGCCAGTTCTCTACGCTGATCTGCTGCTCTTATTCTGTGCAAAATTGCTGTCTTCATAGCCAGCGGTTCTGAATGTATAGATAGTCATATTCAAGCTTGAGTTGAGTGTGTGCGTATTTTTTTTTTTTGAAAAAAAAAGCGCACTTGGCCACACTTCTGGAAGTTGTCAGATACAACACTTATCTCTCTCCTGGTGACCACCAGGGATATAGCGTATTGATTACGCACGCGAGGGCATTACGGTAGTTGATATCACATACTTTCCGTTCGCGAGAGGTATGGCAATGGTCGTCATGGGGACGCGCATTGCCATCATTTACGCTCCGTCCGGCTCCACCCCGAGAAGCTACAGAGCACACTTCTGTTCAGAAGAAATCGCTCCTTTATATCTAGGGCGCTGCGACCATTAATTGCTTGGGAAAGATTTCAGCTGTGTCCTGCACCCTAGGGATCAAATGCCCCTAGGACACCTGTCAAGAACTGCGCCTTATCGTCGATGATCTGTTGGGAAGTTCAGCACGGTGATGCACCTGGACATTGGTTCCAGACGGGTCACTCCGCGAGCCACCTTGACAGAATTTAGGTATCTCGGAACTCACACCTGCATTCCAAAGTGCAGAACTCTGGTCATTGGCGTTTTCGGGCCACTGCTCCTACATCCGCAATATTGTCCTTCAGCTAGAAGTGGTCCGGAGCAGCCACGCACCGTGGAAGCCAACACCTCACACCACTATGATCCCAACTGCCTCCAACACGTTACTGAGGCACAGGCCACCTCTGAACGTCGCTTACGTAACTACTGCACAACCTTGACTTAGTGGCTGGAAGGAGCCAAAGCTGCCATTCGACGTACCTTGATTCAGTATGGCAAGGAAGTAGCTGCGTGGCGCCAGCACACTGCCGACTATTTCTATTTTCCACGACCTGGACGCCCAGCCACCCACCCCTGAAATCAAGTGGTAACGTTGCAGGATTAAGGCACACGTCGTAACGCTGACACGCCGTAGACTGCAGGGGACGGTGGCAGGAACCCGACATCAAGATTCGGCGAAACAGGAACACCTCAACATACATCATAATGCCTCCGATAGGGAACACCGACGACAACGACCCATGACCGAGATATACACCTGTCGCGCTCGGCAAATCACTTGCCTTTGTAGACCACTACCGCACCATATACCAGGAGGAGACTACCAACACCCATGCTGAGGTGTTTGTGTTACCACACGTCAGTTGGCCGGCCATTGTGACCGAACGTTTCTAGACGCTTCAGTCCGGAACTGCGCTGTTGCTACGGTCGCAAGTTCGAATCCTGCCTCGGGAATGGATTTGTGTGATGTCCTTAGGTTGGTTAGGTTTAAGTAGTTCTAAGTTGTAGGGGACTATTGACTTCAGATGTTAAGTCCCATAGTGCTCAGAACCATTTTTTGACTTTTATCCATCCTGAGGATACTTATTTCTCCACCAGCGAAAATCACGCGATTGTGTGGGTCAAGGGATGGACAATCACTTACCTGTATAATGATGGTGATAAATCACGCCTTGACTTCTGGCAGTACTTACAAAACGTCCACAGTGAAATCTAGCACCGACTGCGCTACCGCACCTTCTTAGCCAATTACATTCGCGCGATTTTTACGTCGTTCGCGCTTAGCTGGATGGCGCAGAACGCGGATGACATTCCCCCTTCCCCTCCCCTCCCCACTCTGCTAACATCTTAGAATCCGGGAGCTACACTTCTATATCGTACCTCACAACGCGGTAGACGCATGGACAGGCGTCCCTTTCTGTTATGCATTATACCAGAGCGTGCTATATTTTCCTCCCTCCTCGGCCTCTGCCTTCTTTACGAGTGCTCCTTCCCGGCTGCGGTACCGAAGACACCGTGGTCAGGCCTCGCATGTTGAATGCGGCCCACTCTGCAATCACGCTCAATCTGTCGAGCAGGTGGAAGCATGCAAGTTCTGCCGTGCCTCCGCTCCATCTTTCCTCTTTGTCTACGGCCTTACACCTCTTAGCTCTGTTCCTGTTTTGTTATTAATATTATTATTTTTCCCCAGACCTTGTAAACAAACTTTTGCACGCCTTGTTCATGTGTAATGCCTTAGAATGGTTCCGCCGAAAGGATGGCATTTCTGTTGTATTTATGCTTGTACAAATAAAGATGTTTTGTTTTCTTAACCCGATCCCTGTTAAAAAGAACTAGAGGGGAGCAATTCAGAGACGGGAATGGGGAGGCATAGTGGCCATGCCTTGGATTTCGACCCCTGCGCACTCTGTGTCCACCATTCGAAGCTGACTACTCTACTTACTGAAAAAAAAAGAGTAAGTAATTGGAGAAAGGTCGCTAACTCACGCGTGTGGTGTCAGTCGACACGGGGGTAAGCCTGTTCTAATCCTGGCGGTGGAAAAATTTTCACTGCCAGTATTTCAGGTGAAAGAGGAGTGATATTACTTAAGTACAGGGTGAGCACAAAGTCTTGCCCTTATTATAACAATTTATTATAGAATAACCGTTTGACATTATAATTTACATTTATTTTGTCAAACGGTTATTCTGTTATAAATTTTTATAATAAGGGCAAGAATTTGTGCTCACCCTGTATTATTAAGAGACAGCCATTTAGGATTCCAATAGAAAATAGTAACTCCCTGATAGTCTCTTGTTTTTTGCTGGTACCGAATAGGGTCCGATCCGGCAGGGTCACTCAGACTTCTTTTTATTGGTATCCTGGAGCAGCCAACACGTAGGGTCAGTGTCCGTCACAGAGGACCACGAGGAGAACCGCCGTTCGCCGTCGGTTAGGTAACAGGTCATCAGTAGCGCTATTGCTTCTCACTGCTACCGTTTCTCCCTCTTGGTCGTCTCAAACTTACAGGGACTTCACTGAATACAATTTTATTACCTTTATATTAACTGATGGTTTATAACAAGTGATTTTTATACTGAAAGCTACTGTACACTTTCCTTCTGATTTCTGTGCTTAACATTCTTTTCTGTAGTCTTGTAAATCCTGAGTGCAGAACACATCACAATTAAGGAGTCGAATTAGGAACCTTCCAATAGTTATATCTGTTATACTGTCCTTTGTGTTCACCGACATCCCCGTGGGTAATCACTGATCAGAGTGACTGCTGGAACCATACCTGCAAGTAGGATAGAGTCAGATGCACACAGCATGATCTCACCTTCGTTGCGTGTCATCTGTCATCAGAAACGGTGGGCAGACGTGGTGTGTCACCGCCATCCAAAGTGCCTGAAAACTGCACGATGCGCCACTAATGACACTTCATTTTCAATTGAACACACGCAATAAATGGGTATAGGAGTAGTCGACGCAGACAGCAATGTTGACTTCAGAGAACTGTTTTAGAATCAGATGAAAACAGAAGGAATAAACCCATTAACTCATTCCATTCATGACAATCATTACGTACTTCATTCAAACACGCGATCACACACCACTTGTAAGCAAACTGGAATCGGAAATGCAGTGAGCCACGTTTCAGTTATGGCGGGACTCAGTAAGGCAATGAGTTTCTTGCACTACCAGTAAATACCGTTATGTACCATCAAAATAATTTCAAACTCATCACCTCGGTGCAATTCAGCTTACAGTAACTGAACAGTATGTGAATAGCAACTGGATTTATATACTAGAAGTTATAATTATCAAGATAACAAATAATTATTTCATGCTGCCATGTGTCAATACGACGCGGAAAAATTAGGGCCAGTTTCATGAAAAGGTTTATAATTTTCCAGCACATGTTTAGATGATTTAGTTGCGAGGACATCATATTGTAAAACTACCACTTTATTTTTCAGAACAGTCAGGATTTTAGGCTTGCGGAACATAGAGTGATGAACTGGAGCTTGGTCATCTCGTCGTCCAGTTTGCTGTTCGTTAGTGGAGCTCACGCAAAATAATTTAGCACTGCGAAGAAACGCAAACTCAATATCCCTTTGCTCCGTAGGGGCAGCCGCCGCAGATTACTGTCGTTTGCTAGGATGTGCACTTCCTCAGGTACATGTGACTCTCTCAGCTGATTATGCACTGATTTTCTTTTTGGAACCCTAGTCAGAGACCACTGCCTCACGGAAGTGTTGATTGTCCTCACACAACCTACTGATATGTGTTTTTGCAAACTCGCCAGCTGCAGCTAAAATTTCTACTTTTGAGTAGGGTTGAGATATAGATTGGGTTTTCCCTACTGTGCGGTAGCCGTACGCAGTGGAAACCACATTAATAAGCCTGTCCCCTCTTTACCATGCAGCCTAGCACGATATAGATTGGGTTTTCCCTACTGTGCGGTAGCCGTACGCAGTGGAAACCACATTAATAAGCCTGTCCCCTCTTTACCATGCAGCCTAGCACGATATAGATTGGGTTTTCCCTACTGTGCGGTAGCCGTATGCAGTGGAAACCACATTGATAAGCCCGTCCCCTCTTTACCATGCAGCCTAGCACGATATAGATTGGGTTTTTCCTACTGTGCGGTAGCCGTACGCAGTGGAAACCACATTGATAGGCCTGTCCTCTCTTTACCATGCAGCCTAGCACATCCCTTCTTCTTTCACATGCATTTTATGAGTGCATTGGTTGGCAGTGTACTGCAAGTGTCTTACCTACATCCGCTCTCGATGTGCTTAACGGTTGCTGAGTCTAGACCATGGTTGAACAATCCCGAACCGCTCTTTCTTTTCAGGTCACTAAGACACACTATCACATAGCGCATTTTTCAGTACCAACAATGAGTCACATTAGTAGCTACACATTTATTATCAGAAAAAGTTTACAACGAATACATCTGACCTCTTGCAACAAGCTCGTAAACTATCACTTATTCCTGACAGACTGTAAAGCGGTGCATAATATGAAAACAGTACAGCTGATTAGTTTTTTTCTTAGAATCTCGCATATACACTGTTTCCAAAAATTCCAGCACTATAGAATAAAAGCATTGATTATAGCTGTAGTTCCAATAATGCAACCTTGTGACAAACTGAAGTTGTGGGGAACGGTGTAGCCAGCTCGCAGCCATCTCTTCTTTTGCCTACAAAACAGGCAACACAACGGGCACATGGCGCTCGGAAATGAATTACGATTTGCTGGAGTCTGGTATCTGCTAATCGACTCACTCAAAAATCAGTCGCAGAGATGTTTGAAACGGAAAAGAAAGTCCTCTTTGTGAGGAACACCTCGGGAT